>NC_134568.1:173538686-173576803 GCF_050947875.1 Dermacentor variabilis
GCTGTTATTGTCGGCTGTGCAGAGAAAGACAGCCTGGGGCAGTATTTTCTAACGATTCATTTCCTTTTCCATTCTTTACGCCATTCGACGTTGGCTTCGACGCCGCTGTTATCACTGGCTGCTTCAATTGGGCGCTATGCATGGTAAGAAAGAATGAATGGAAAATGAAACGGAACCGTACAAGATAAGGTCCACGAGTCTCTTTTGTTTTCATGTTAGGATTCTCCCGTGTATTGAGAAGCCGAGCGAAACGTCAACCGCTGCTCATGTGCTGATAATATTTTAGACTGGTACACGGCAACGGCCGTTCTCAAGCGCACAATTCAAACAGGCGCTTCTGCTTCAGGGACCGTATTTTGAAAGGATTCTATTTTTCTGATTCTTTTCAGTTCCTCTCATCCGTCACGCCAAGTGACCGGTGCTGGCGGTAACGACCAGTGTGAAATATTTCCTTCTTCTAGTTATTACAATGACTATTATGCGTTTCCACTATTATTTAGCATCAAATGTTCCCTGTGCTTCTTTTGACCTGAACATGACTCTTAGACCGCTTTAGCCAGCCTGTAGATATATATATTGTTCTTAAAGAATGGAATACGGGTCGCCTGGTTCCATTCTTGAAGCGCGACAAGTCTCCTCTCGAACGTGCTTTGCGCTAGCTCAATAGTACTTCAGCCTGTTTTTCCTAGACTATAGACCATTGTCAGTTGAAACGATTTCACATGTCGCCGACAGGAGGCATCGCAGCTGAAGGCGACGAAGGGACTACTTCGGTTTTTGAAAGAGACGGGCTTGGACGAGCGGCTGTGGCAGTGATGTCACGTACCACGCAAGAGTGACGGACTGTAACTGACGATGTATGTGCTATGCTATGTGCTCTCTCTCCTCGCCATCTTTCACCGCCTCAATCCCACTCCCATGTGTAGGGTAGCAAACCAGTTGAGATAAACTGGTTAACCTTCCTGCCTTTCCTTCTCCACTTTTTCCTTCCTTCCTTCCTTGTGAGAAAAGTAACGTCAAAGATGATCCTCTCCGGTTTTGAGTGGCACGCATACGTATATATAGAACACAACAACTTCCATCCAGACTGTGCAGCTGACTTTCAGCGCACTGCTACCGCGCACTAATAAAGGTAATGGAAAACACTGTTAACGCTAAGGTGGCCTTCTGCATATTCGGAATAAGCTCGATAAACTTGCGAGCCATTCCTAAAAGGCTGTGCCCCGTTGTGCGAAGAAACGTACGGAGTCTATATGTTGTGTGCGGGCAAGGGGTGATCTTTGGGATTATATTGCGTTGTGCGAAAGTATATGCCCTACAAACGAGCAGGTTTATAAGTTATGGATTACGCGAGCGCAATTACCGGGGCGGCCACCTTTCTGTACACTGCCATGCGTGCAACTCCACGCATTTGTCGATCGCGTAATACTTGCAGGTCACAAAAACAACACGGCGTGTGAAATAATCGAAGCCAAACTTCATCAGAAAGGCCAAATTGGCATGCGCCAGTGTCTCGTCGGTTGACTTATCGCTTGAAGGAATTGTCTTCTTGCAAGCGGGGATGAGGGAGTTATTCTGGTGAAATGGGAAAGGGGGTTCAGATGTCCAACAGTTCCACGTATTTTTCCCAATAAATCAGTTGCAAGTGGCCCACCGTGGTGTCTTCCGCGTTTATTTGTTCACCAATGTATTCCTGCCATGTTATCGAAGTGCCAGTATCCTACATTTTTCCCATTGCAAGCGTTTTCATCACAAATGAAATAACAGAATTTATCAACGCGTGCGGGCGCAAAAGCAGTAACGCGCGACCTAACAAGACCGGTCGGCGGGAGAAATGACCAGGCGTCGTCCTCGTCGTCCACTGCCCAGTGGACTCTCAAAAACGGCGTCTGTGCACCGGACCGGACAGTGGGACCCACGAGGTCTGCCAAGTGTCGTCATTTTCGGTCGTTTGCGTCACCAGCAGCGTCCCTTTTTCTGGCTCGCGGCTATTTGGGCCCCTAATGGCGGCGGCTCCTTTTGACACGCTTTGCAGAGCCAAGGGGGGAGGGTCACTGGAGCATGCGAGCCGCCTGGACACATCCTCAGTCGTGTGTCCGAGTGTCTCGGGTGAAAGGGGGAGGGTGAACGACTCTCCCGCAGGGGGATCGGGGCCGGCGCTCATTGTTTTTCTTGGCTGATGAATTGTCCCCAGGCGGGGAAGCCCTCGAGAACGGCCGGACTGAATCACGGCTGTCTGGTCATACCCCCCCTTTGATTTTTTTGGCCTCTACCATGGATGATCGGCGGAGCGGCATCCGGTTCTGCGGCGGAACCGGGCAGCGCGCCAACAAGAGCTGCGCGCTTGACACGCCTCAATAGCCGCGTGCGTAGGCGCCTGTTCTCAGCCTGCTCCCATTCATGCGCTCGGCGGTGCGCGAGCACACATGCACTCGCAGGGCGCCTGCGGCTGGCGCTACCGCGCTCCGAAGAGAGCCTCGCTCGCGTGCGCGTTCTCAAAACAAAGGCAACATCTTCGGCCACGCAATCGCGAACGGAAGAAGGTCGAGAGAATCCGCTTGGCCGCCCGCACCTGCACGCAGCGGTGTCGTAACCATCTTGTTCGGCGATCACGGCCACTTGGTGATGAAGCGTGAAACTCAAGAGCTGAACACGATGAGTCTCCATTTACAGATATGCGAATGAATTGTGGATGGAATCCGGGAGGTGGTTTACGGTGCGACCGAAATATCGCGTCCCTCTGCGCGCGCCCTTTTTTACGGCAATACTGTAGCGGGAGGTATCTGTAGTGAGATGTAAGACAGCATGGGCACGTGGTTACATCCTGCGCCGCTCTCTTGCCTCCGTTTTCGTCAATAATTTGATTTCATGCACATTAGCGCAGCTCATCAAGTACACTGTCGCATATGATCCAAGAAGATTTAAGAGTTGGCGTTGTAGCCAATGGCATTCTCAAATTGTGAAAAAAGCGTTGCGACCCGCCGTGGTTGCTTAGTGGCTATAGGTGTTGCACTGCTAAGCACGAGGTCGCGGGATCTAATGCCGGCCGCGGCGGCAGTATTTCGATGGCGGCGAAATGAGAAAACGCCCGTGTACTTAGATTTAGGTGCACGTTAAAGAACCCCAGGTGGTCCCAAATTTCTGGAGTCCCTCACAACGGCGTGCCTCATAATCATATCGTGGTTTTGACAGGTAAACCCCATAATTTAACAAAAGCATTGCGGGATTAGCCGGTTATTTCACGTGTTAATCATGCTGAATTTTAGGACGTTTACTTTTTTCAAACTGAGGTTGGATGGAATTGTTGAAAAGGCTATTGGGGGGCGGGGGTGGGGAATCAAACATTGTCAAAGGTCTTGACTTACGAAAGTTCACGCTACCGAACTCTTGCCTACATACGCCGAGCGGTAGTCCACACTCTTCTCTTCAATCTCTCAGGCTTGCATTTCACCACGTCTGCCTATCACGCACTTTGATAGCGTAGGAACTTAATGTCTCGTGAATCCATGAGACCAGTTGGCTGTATACAGCGACTATCGACGCCTACAGCGCCCGTGCAAGGACACTCTGGTCTGGGCGTCAAAGGAGTCTAGGCGAACGAAAGTTATCTAGCTAAATACCTGTGTTTGAGGGCAGCGTCACTGACAGCCCTTTGACATTCCTTGGAAAGTTATTTCTTTTTGAAGTCTGGAGAGGGTGCTTGGCCGATGATCCTTGCACACAACTTTTCTGCGACAACAATATTCCGACGCTTTAAATGGGAAACGTTGTTAACCAGGTAAACGCAGGTCACGCATTGTCGTCCAAGTGTGAGGCAGCAGCTTCTGTGGTGCTAGTGACTCGTTTACATTCGAATTTATCGATGTGTACTGGTTCTTCTGCATCCACCGTGCTGTTCTAATGTCATGAATGAACTTTATGCGTCGGCACCGATGTTGGGCACGCCGGAAGCATTCTATATTGTTGCAGATCGGTCTATTCAACGGACTGCAGTGCTTTTGAAACAAAAAATTCAATATACAAGAATTCTTTCTCGCTCATTTAGCCACGATTCGCTCTATACGGGTGGCTGCAGTTGAGAAATTTCAAAAACGGCTTATTTACATCCAACAAGTTTTACTGCGAAGGAGCCTCTAGGAAGCCGGTAAGAGCATTGAAGTGCGTGGCCTTGTTGTTGTTCTATGTTTGCGCATCCTACATTTTTATACGCTCTCACAAGTTAGTCAGACTGGTCGACACCGCAAAGGGAGCCACGCTACCAAAAAAATTCGCGCAGCTTTACGCTCTGCCTGTTTTCCTGACTATAGAGGAACGTGTATTTTTCCGAACATGCTTCCTATAGGAAGACAAGGAGCGAAACGAACAAGCACAAGAAAAAAAAAACGGTATTTGGTTCTGAAATCGGCTTAAGGCCTTTGTTCTTCCAGCCTTTTCCCAAGTGCTTTCACGGAGCTTTGCGTTTCCTTATCTTGGCCACAAGCACGAAAACGACTCCGACATGGTGTCTCCACCGTGACCGCAAACGCCCTGCAACGTCGATGCTGTATACACAAAGCAAATACTAGCTGCGAACCATGGTAACTTATTTGAAGAAGAGCAGTAATATGTATCCCTCGGACTGCGTATAGCACGCTCTCGGCCTCTTAGCTTCTCTTATTATAGTTTTCTTTTTATTCCCTTCGTCCAGATCCAACGACAAGCGTTCTTTCTCTCGCTTTAGTGCATGCCTCCCTTTTGAAAGCCTTCTTATGCCGCTTCCGCTGACCGGCCGAGATTGAGCGCGCCGATAAACGTTAGGATGTGGAGCTAGGTCTCACGAGAGTTCCTCACCGCGTAAACCTAGTTTCTGGAGAAGCAACCCACTGTATACGGACAAGAAGCTGCCGCCGCTGCTGCACGCCCCCCCCCCCCCCCCCCCCCTTGTGTTACCGGGTAAAAGAAAGCCTGCCTCTCCCTAGGAACCGGCGCGATCCGTTCGGAGCTTCTGGGTTCCCATCGGAAGCGTGTTTGCATGCTGCGCTCGCGTGGGCAGAGTTATTGCAATGGCACAGTGCATTTATAGAACTGCTCTAAATTACATTAGCGCTTCTCTCGAGGAGTGCACTAAATATGAATGACGACAGTATGAGGGCTCATCATAGTTTATCATCGTTTATTAACACTTCATGCCCAGTTGTATGTGGGCACTCCTCCTGTTATTTTTGTCCATATCGGGATTTTTTTTTTCTATTCACGAACCACGAACGTGTACCAGTTCTCCCAACAACTTACTTTGCTAAGAGGGCCAGTAAAGCCGGGTGCCGAGTATGCAGACTGTCGTGTGGTGACGCGAAAATCGGCGCTCGTCTGAACCACTGGTGGCGAGTGCAGGCAAGCGGATAAAGGTCGTAGTGCATTCCATTACGGTGAGACTTCGTCAGGAAAATAGTCATCGGGCACGAAACGAAGGTAGCTCCAGCTTCTGTAGAACTGTCAGCGGGAAATGCGCCATTACTGCTAGCGCAGTAAACTTTTTCACGCGTATTACTCCCCTGACCTTCACATTTCTTCGGGACAGACCACGCAGTGAAAAAAGGAAGGATGTATCGAAGGAAACATCCGTAAAACGCTGCGTTAGTGAATAAAGTGAGTCAGTAGAGCACCCGTCAACATTGTTAGATAGCAACACGAAATATATTAGCAATACATCCAAGCATTCCCCAAAGGTGCTGTGAATGCAGCGATCACGCCATGAATTCACGTCCTGTGGATCACCTTGCATATAAGGAGTCATTGTAATGCAGTTTGTTAATGTTCCAGATAACCAGCACGCGACTGCATATTTCGAGGCACACAAGGGGCGCCTCCGTGAATTATTCCTTAACTGGGAATGTCTGGCGCATTTGCTTGAGACGTAAAGCAGGTGATGTAATCGGGACAACGCATTTGCGAAGACTAATTAATTCACCCACATTTCTTGGTAAAGTGGCAACTGCACGTTTGTCACTGTGCGAAGCTGTGTGGCGCAACCGCTTCGTGAAAAAAATAATCTAATAATTCAACAGTACATCAGCTATAAATCGATACGACAAAATAATATGCACGTTTATTTCCAGTACACGTACGTAGAAGAACACCTTCTCGTTAAATAGGGTCAACATAACCAATTGTTTGATGAAGGGGAAAAAACGGGGGCAAAACAAAGAAAAGTAAAATTGCAGAGAAAAAAAAACCAAGAACACATTTAGACATACAGACATATAACATCAGAACAATATTACATAGATATATTTTATAACATTTTTGTTAGATATGCAAATAACATTCAAGTCGCCATCGTACAATACAGAAATTTTACAAAAATATATAACGCCAAGTGCTTTATCTTCAAAGGCGCTGCATAGATAGCATTATTTGCACATGACGGGTGTAAAGAATCAAACATCTCTGGATCACCATCGATGCCTGCCATATTAATTTTCGCCAACCACTGGTTGTCTTTAGCAATGCTTATAACATCAATCAACTTCGTTTACTATATAGCATCATCCAAAGCGCAGTCAAGAAAGTTGTGAAGCGCGACATCAGAGAACATCACGGCAAGTAAGCAGCTCTCTGCCGGGCCTCTTCGTCCGACTACGAGATCGTTGGTTGCTTTCGGCTTGTGTTCCTTCGTTTCTCCATTTTCGCTCAGCCTTTTCTCTCTCTTCCTCTCCCTCTTTGAACATCTTCATTGCATCCCAATTAAAACTTGAAGCCTCCCCTCTAGACTTTAAAAAAAAAATTACACCGCGAGCTGCGAGCCCGGTACTTCCAGGTCACGAACGGCATGCGCGTTTGCAGCGTGACAGAGCATTATCGAGAGGAAGGTAATTAGCGGCACTAAACTCTAAAACAAAACTACACCCATTGGGTTGTATCTTGCCTCACAACGATAAACGTCATCTCTCTTGTCCGCATTTCCTTCCTTTAACGCTGCGAGCCCGGTACTTCCCAGTAACGAACGGCATGCGCGTTATCAGCATGACATAGCATTCCCGACAGGTAAATAGCGGGCGCGGCGTTTTCAAGAAAGGAAACACAAGCAAGGCATATGATGATTATTCTTGTGTGGCAGATATACACCCCAAATGGTGTACCTTTGTCTAAGAGTGTATTATCAAGAAGGGAAACACAAGCAAGACGGACAACGAATATTGTCTGGGGACAAATATATATACTCTTAAATATGTTTGCACCCTTTGGGGAGTATCTTGGCACACAGAACAATCGTCATCTGCCTTGCTTGCATTTCCTTTTTTTTTAAGCTGCGAGCCCGGTACTTCCAGGTTACGAACGGCATGCGCGTTTGCAGCGTGACAGAGTATTAACGAGAGAAAGGTAGTAGTGCACTATTATCAAGAAAGTAAACGCAAGCAAGACGGATAACGAATATTATTTTAGGACAAATATACACTCTTAAATATGTTAGCACTCTTTGGGGAGTATGTTGGCCCACATTAACAATCGTCATCTGCCTTGCTGGGTCCGTGGGTCCGTGGGTCCAACGTGGGTCCGTCATTGCGTTTCCTTTCTTTAACGCCACGAGCCCTGTACTTCTAGGTCACGAACGGCATGCGCGTTATCAGCGCACGACATAGCATTCTCGAGAGGAAGGTAGCGAGCGCAGATTTTTCAAGAAAGGAAACGCCAGAAAGGCAGATGGCGATTATTGTTGTGGGACAAGATAAACCCCAAAGGGTGCACACTTTTTTAAGATATCATACGCCCCCAAGGATGTAATCTTCCCTTAAAGTTCCGTGCACTTCGCCAAGGACACTGCTTACGTCGCAGAAGCTCCAAACATGCAGAATGTTCGCCAACGTCTTATCGTTAACATCAGGGTCGATATGCTGGAAGGTATGGGGAAAAAGAAACGATATTAACTCAAGATAAGCAATGCCGCGCGCGATGCACACACTGACATGTGCTAACGCTTTGCAACGAATCGCATTTGTGATGCTCTTTTTTTCCAACAACGCTTCCTGCTCCTGCACTGTCCGTGTGAGATACAATGAGAAATTTGTTGGCTACAACGTCTGCATGCTATTACAAAATCAATAAATCATTCAATAAATCAATCACACAACTACCCACTTGCTACTGAAAACTCACCAACGCAGCTAACTATACTCAAGCAAAACAAAGTATAAGTACAGGCATACCAGACGCAATACAGAACCAGCGCATGTTTGACAAACGCTCTGAGTAGCCTGCTCCCACGCTTACGGAGAACACACCAAAACGCATAAAATGTCATATACGGAGAAAAAGTGAGCATGGTTTACGGAGGATATAAACAGAATTAAACGAGGATTCATGAATATCGTGAATTACTTGACTGATAATAGCATACATGGGCCATCAGCCTGACCATCGCACGCGCGAGCAGCACCTACCAGTACAGCATAACGATCTTAATTATTAAGAACGCGGCTGCGTAAAGGTTTGAAGAGTGAAGTCATTCGGTTGTCCACTCTCGTTGCGAGCCCTTACCAAAGAGACGTGTAACAGAACGCCGAACTCGGGACACCAGAACAAGCGCAGCCTGCAAACGCTGTTAACAACGTGGATCGGTATCGAAAAAGTTCTTACGCTGTAACTGTTCGTAACAGCAGATTATACCCAACTGTGATACTGGACATGGTGTTAGCGAAGGCGACCGACAAATGGCGAAAGACTCTTAAGAACGAAAAGCTTTGTGAATAGGGGCCGTGGACATTACAAGTCATAAGCTAAGAGAACTCTCTTCCAAAGCTGCGCGAAGGCGAGAGTTCCGAAGATTAATCTTCGCAGCAATGCTTTGAGGATATAATGCAAAGGAACACTTCCTTGAAGTGATTCACTTTCGCAGTATTCCTGGGCGCGGTCATTATCGCACAGAAAAGAAAGGAAGCCGTACATCGCAATTAAGGACAAGCTGGAAGAAACGCAAGACAAAGCCCGCGTAGAAGGAAACAATGTCATCGATCACGATAAAAAAAAAGAGAGAGAAAAAAAAACGAAAACTACTGAAAGGAGAGGCTGATACGATCAAGCAACGAAAGGCACGCGCAACGTGAATGGGCGTGTAGTTGTGGGAAAATAAAATAGAACGGCGCAACCAGTTTGGAACAAAGGTTTAGGGAAGGGATCACGCTCTTATAGATACTTGTCACTGATCATATTTTTGGACCTGGAGTTCGCATAAGAAAGAATCACATCCATTGTTTCCCATCAGCCAGCTGCGATGCAGTCTAAATATGGCTCAAACGACGACTGATCCAGTGTGGCTCCTATACACGCGGCTCTATTATTTCTCCCCCGGAATGTCATTGCGCGTGGCTCGTGCCGCGCAGTGGGCGCCCTCGGTGCCCACTCCGCCTCTCGATCGCTAAAATAAAAGGGGCAACGATGAAAACGGGAGTGAGGCGCAGAAATAGTTCTTTGTGCTTGCACAGCGGAAGAACGAGAGAAAAAAGGATCCACGACACGGTGCCAGCAATAAGAGCCGTTCACGAGAAGGAAAGAGAGCCTTTCTCGGTTATAGGTGACCGTATTGAGGTCGCATCTCTAAAACGGGCAGCCCATTTCGCCGTATCCATCCTCTTGTGGAGAGGAGGAGCGCCCGAGCATTGACTCCTTGTGAAGGCAGCCCGGTCGTTAGGCAAAACAAAGAATGCGGCAGCGCTCGCACTTTGGAAGGAAAAAAAAAAGAAAAAGAAAGCACGTTGCTAGCGCACCTACTGCTTGCCTGGCTGACTGCCACACTCGCGCAAACATCTGAGTTCAAAGAGCACATGAATTTACTCTTTGCTCCCTCTCTCTTCTCTGTGCGTGCGTCTCTCTGTGTGTGTTTTGCTTTTTATGAAAAAGAGTGTTCATTACTTTGATTGATTTCTCCGCGTTTACCTTTGCGAGCGCAGCATGTCGTCGAAAGCTGTGGACCTTACAAGTTCTCACAAACCAGATGTGAGGAGTCCATACATTGAGCACCCTTTCTGCCACTGTGCTAGTCCGCCTTTCATTGCGCAGTAAGTCGGGAAGTTTGAAAGCGCAGATTTATAGAATGTCTGGGAGCGGCAGCCTTACTTTTCATCGGCCCGCAACGCTTTATAATAAACGAGAGCAGTTCACACACCTGTGTATTCAGTGGATCCAATGGAGTTGCCGCCTGCTGCGCTATGCCCGGTGTGATCAAACTGTCAGTACCCTTGTCTTCTGTTTTCTCAACTGTGATCTGCAGAATGCCTCATCTTGAATCGGTGCAGCTATATTGCGGCGCAGAGTCAGGAATAAAGGGAGAAAAGACGTGGCGATTGGTATAGCGTGCTGCTGTAGGATTACAAGCCGAGTGATATCAGGCGTCCTACTATCACGTGAACAGGCGTAAAAAGCAGACTCAGCCAGCTCGAGTGCGCTCTTTCTACGCTACTTAGCCAACTCGCAATCAAGTATAGTTCAGCTTCCTTCGGCAGCAAGCATTTATGGAATCCGTGACACGTGACTTCTCGTCCACTATGCCATCGTAAGCACAGCGATCGCCCGCAGTTTTACAATGAAGGGCTCGTTTAGGGACGACCAATTACACAGGTTCAACACATGTTAGGGAGGCGAGTTTCGTGCACAATTTGCCTGAAAAGGAATCAGAAAGGCAATTTGAAACGCCGAGATGCGGCACTGTTTTGAAACATACTATGTGAAGCACAATTGCTCCGAAAATAGGTAAGTTGAAAGTTAGCGGCGTTTTCGGCCGGCAGCTTCCATCACTGCAGCAACAATGTTAAATGATCAATGAATAGGGTGCAGACAATTCTCGAACGACATACATATCACTTTTAATGTCACTCGGCAATTATGAAACATACATAGCATAAAATTCTGCATGTCATACGCTCAATGGTCCCAGTAAGAGCAATGCGGCGAACTCGCGGCGGCGTCCACTTTTCGCTCCATGCAGCGCGCGGGCCAGCAAACTGCGCCGTGACGCCGCGGCTGCTTCTTTTTCGGGCGCGCGAATTACGTCCCGAGAAGTTCGGAATTGAATCCGAACAGTAATGAAGTCGCGCCCACTCGGCAAGAATGTTGCGCTCAGCGCCAGTTTCTAGAAGCACGTCCTCAAAATCCGCTGCCAGATGCACTGATATCCCAGTTAACACTTGTAGGCACTGTATACACATAGTGAAACATTCTTGAAGACGCGAGTTGGCGGTATACATATATATGTTAACAAGTTTGGTCACAGCAAGTGCCTGCTATTTCCTATAGTTGTCCGTAACCCACGCGTTTCTGTTCCTCGTTCTTTTTTATTGAAATGAAAATAAAAAAAGAGACGGTAGTTACCTTATAATGGTGACGGCTACTCCTTTTCTCATAACGGAAACAATATTACAAAAAATATGTAAGAAAGTGAAATCACTTCATACGGTCAGAAATCCACAGCACAGTCCGATACGCCTCGTTTTCCTCGTTTTGTTTTTGGTCCCACAAACGACAATGACCGACAGGCGCCACATGCGGGCCAACGAACGCAAGCTTATCGATGTCCTCGCAGTGAATTGAAACGTTCGCTCATAAGTCGCGTCCACGAAGGTGCCACAGTCGCCGTGGCGTTCCTATATAACAGCGAAGCGAGGCCACGCCGTGGATAAAATTGCTCGTTCACGCTCTTGTATCCCGAGGAAGAGATGACAGGCATCCAAGCGGCCAAGCGGGGCAAAGAACTCGCGTCGGTGTCGAGCGTAGCCTGCCATTTTTCTTTTTTTTTCTTTTCTGGCGCGATCCTCTCGCTCTTCACCGCTGCACCATGCTCGCCGAGGTCCCCTTTCGAAGTCCATTCGCACTCCCTCTGTTCGGAGGAGGTAAAAGCGATTTGATTCACGCACTGTGCAGAATGTCCTCTCTTCCCGAGTATCCATTTCCCGTTCAAAATGCGGCTGCTACTCGATTTCGAGATTTTTGTTTCTTTTTCCTCCCTCGGCGAAACTTAAGGCTCCGGTTCGGCAGTGCCTTTGCGCCCTCTCTTTTCTTTTTATTTCTCTCCAATTCCTTGGCATTCTTCGAGACAACGCGCGAACGATAGTGGAATAGGTGAATGATTATGTCGCCTTTACCGTATACGTGAAAGTGACCGTAGCGAAATACCGTCAAGAAAAAGCTAGAATACGGGCAGGAGTGCGTTTCCCTCCATCTCCACTCGCAGACAGCTTTCGCGGTATTTCGCTCCTCTGCGAGATCTATTGAGGGTGCGTGCTGAGGGCAGCGACCTTATGCATAATCTTTCGTTGATTTCTCTTGGGCACTTTCAACCTCAATCTCTGAGCACCTCATGTTTGTTGAGCGTGTGCATGCACATTATATATATATATATATATATATATATATATATATATATATATATATATATATATATATATATATGTATATATATATACATATATATATATATATATATATATATATATATATATATATATATATATATATATATATATATATATATATATATATATATATATATATATATATATATATATATACAGTGAAGTAGACGCGCGTATGAAGCGGTTTATTGACGTTTCGGCCGGGGTCCGGCCTTCATCAGAATACATTGCATGGTGTCAGTACAGTTAATATACATGTGCCTATCAACCAAATGAAGTTACGTTTACATGAAAAAGATACGTTTACATGATTTTTCATGTAAACATATCTTCATTTGGTTGACAGGCACATGTATATTAACTGTACTGACACCATTCAATGTATTCTGATGAAGGCCGGACCCCGGCCGAAACGTCAATAAACCGCTTCATACGCGCGTCTATTTCACTGTATATATATATATATATATATATATATATATATATATATATATATATATATATATATATATATATATATGTATATATATCAGATAACTTGCAACAGAACATAACAGAGCTCATCAGAGCAACGCATCTGTCTCGTTGCTTTCAGGCCACATGCACAATCAGATGTCGGTTACTAAAGCGTCCAGCAGCTGAACGAAGAAAAAGACCAACGCTGACGTCAGTGGTTCCATAAAGCTGACGCCGAATCGGCAAAAACACACGTCAGAACTGGAGTCAGGAGCGTGAAAACAATTGTGATAAAGAAAAGAAGAAGGGAGTCTCTGCTTCATATTCGTGGCCCCCCGAGCGTTATGGGCGCGCTGTGCTTACGCCACCACAGCCGGCTTATTTCTTACGTTTTATAAGAGGCGAAACACGAAGTTTGGAATCGCAGAAAATGACCGGAGGCTCGCCGGCCGGTTTAGCCCGACTGTGCGCGCCTGGCACCTATGGTACTCGCCCCGCCGCCGACGGGCTAATGTTCTCGCCACGAGAGAGATGCCTTTCTCCGATAAAACGGGGGCAGCGTGTTCCTGGCACGTCGTTTCCGAGCCACGTTTGAGGATGCAGCACCTATACGCGAAGGAACGTTGCCTCTCATAACAGCTAAAAATTACGGGGCATCACTGACGTCCGTCCATGGAAGCGGCGCCCCAGTACACCCAAGTTTGTACACTCGCATGCAGTCGTCATCTGCACTCCGTTCGCTTTCATTTAAAGCGTGAAAAAAGAAGATAGCGGATGAAGCTGCCTTACACCTACCATCATCTCCAATATCAGCCATTTATATTCCCCGCTCTGATCATATAGTGCACGATACGCGCCCACGCAGGTCGTATGCAACATAAACCTATAGGTGATGATACTCCGCGAAAGGAGAAATAGCTGAAGGATTTACCCCTCCTTTTGTACCCGATACACGCAGTGATGAAATCGGATTTCTTTGCATGATAACGCGCTCGGTTGTCTGTACGACACCTCCCCTTTTTGGAGAGGTGGGGCTTGTTTACATTTCGTCGCTATTAATTGCTTTATGCTGGCTAGATATGAGACACTCGGGATGGATGCGAGTCAGCTGCTCCGCATCCCTGGGCCGCCTTGTGCGGGCGCAGTCTTGCTTTGCTTGTCGACGGTGAGCGCGCTCGTTTCGAATTTTAAGTTTACCGTTGCGTGCACTGTCGTATGGCTTCACGGAAAAGCGAGATTTTCCCTGACGTTTACCTGGATGCTTCCACGGCTGCAGTTTCCTTTTATGTCTCGCTACAAAACAATCCATTGGGATAAGGAAGCATTTGTCAAAGAATACGCTGAGCCTGCGGGAGCTCTTCATGGCGTACAGGCACTGAAGTTGCGCGCGCATTCATGACGTGATAAGGTCCTAATTAGGGGCAAACTAGTCAAAAGCGAGTGACTGCGTATACTAGATGAGGTCTGACTAGAGAGGTTGGAAACAGCACGTCTCCAGCTACGCCCTTTCACTTATGAAGAAAAAAAAAGTTTGCTCCAGACAATTAATCAAATAAATATACAAAATAATTATAACGCCAGTATCCCTCCTTGGCGCGAGATCACTTCCATTTTACACCTTATGCGACACGACAATCGGCGAAGACAGCGAGTCAATCAAAGCGCGGAGTAAGACACGGTCACTCAATGCAGGGGAATTGAGTTACAGAGACTGCAAGGAGAGCGTTAATTCACTGCAATTTTGAGCAGCGCTTGCTGTCTTCAGGCATACACAGGCAGCGCGGCCTCACCTTCCATCGTCCCATAGAGACACAGCTGGGAGCTGGCCGGGATTCGTAGCTAAAAAATGACCTGATTTGTCCGAATGAGGGCTCGATACTTAAAAGGTGGCGGGCGCAGTTAAATCTTACCTTGTAGAAAAAAAAAAACGTTTGGCCTCGCGCCTCACGGCAGCCCGGCCACGCGTGGCTCAGTAATTGCGCCCCGGGCGTTGGGCAGCGGCCGCCGCGACACTTTCGCATTAGCTGACGGCATCGGGAAGCTCGATCAGTGCGGCATCTAGAGGAGGCGGGTGGGGTGGGAGTTGGTGCTATTAGCGAGCGCTCCTCTCTCATGATGGCCGGAGGCCTCGGCGCGCGATCGGGATTTACCTGGTCGGTAGCCGCACCGCTCAAGGGTTGGTCCTGGTCCAGTTCCACAGCAGGAGCCACAAAATATACACACACATGTCTCCGAACAGGCGCCTCTCGCAGAGGTCTCCTGGTTGCCGCCGATCGGGGCCCACACACTGCCGCACGCGTCCTGCTGCTGCCGGGGGAGGGGGGACGCTAGCAGTGAGTCCTGCACGAGTCTTGTCGATGGAGGCGATCACACGCTTTCCACGAAAAGTGGAACTTAGAGGCACACTTATGTCGCCCGAGGCACGAGAGAATCCATTCTCAGTTTTTAGGCGACCCGCGACATCGACCCTATCACTCGTAAGCAGAATTAGGAGCTCCCGTGCGTCTACGTGATGGCGGAAGCAGAAGGAAAATGGCTGGAGAGATATTTCTTTCTTTTTTGTTGTTGATTGGAATGAAAATAAAAGGAAGAAACGTAGTGGTGACGGCTACTCCTTTTCGCATAACGGAAACAATAATATAAGAAATATATGTAAGAAAATTAAAGGAAACCACACCATGGGGTCAGAAATCCAGAGAACACAGTCCTATACACCCATAGACATATCAATATATAAAAGGCAAATGCAAGTTGCACCAAAACGAGTTTGAAACAAAGTCACAAATACATACAAGCGGCCGTGATGTAGACTGCGACGAGCACGCAAACAGATAAGGAATTAGACAGAGTTAAAATATTGCACGCATAGAATACAAAAAAGAATACAGGTATGACACGTAATATACAAGCGCTATAATAACAACAAATAGAAGCAAGGTATAGTAACATCGTGTGACTATTCAGTGCGACATCTAGTACTTGTTAAGGATGCCTCTCTCTTCGTAAAAATGTTCAAGTGCATTCAATGCTTTTTGCTGTGCTATTTTCGATGGCCATGGGCCCAGCAATTTTGTGAGTGAGAAAGGTCGGTATATATATATATATATATATATCTTAAGAAGCCAACAAACAAAGACACCAAGAGGACAACATAGGGGAAATTACTTGTACTTATTAACAGAATAAAAGAAATGATATATTAATGGCATTGAACGTGGATGTAAAAACAACTGGCCACAAGAGGGATACGAGTCCACGTCTTCGCATTATACGCGTCCGATGCTCTTACCAACTGAGCTACCGCCGGCGCCGTTTTCCCATCCACTTTCTGGGGTATTTATGTTTTAGTACTACAACTAACCTTGCAAGTGTAAAAACTTGCGCCGACGCTTTTTTTTTTTTTCGCGGGCCGTATATTTTCCGGTATGAAACGCGTCGGTATGGAACACTGCTTCTGCGTCGCCCACAGTCAAAATTAGGTAACAATCCCTTACCAGCTCTGATAGAAGCCGAAGAAAAACGGCTAGTTGACTTGCTTAGTTGACGGGTTCCGCGCACCAGTTATGAAACTCGCATCCACGCACGATGAAGCAAAAAAAAAAAAGAAAATCTGCGCCGAATCCATTGGAGATGATTATCAAATTAAGCGAAGTTCCAACTGTGCCATACTGCGCAATTGTATCTGCGTTCTTTTCTTGTCTAGTTGAAGCGTTGTAGTTCTGTGCGCCTCCATAACACCTGCAGCTCGAATTCCAGCGCAGGGACGACAGCGAGACGCACGGCTGCGCGCGAACGTCGTCGCGAGCGTGTTTCGCTTTCGTCGTGCGCGACAGCGTCACACAACGCCGGACGCGTCCCTTCTGCGGCTGCCCTGGGCCGATCCCGAAGGCGACGCAGTGTCACACCGCGTATCAATCAGCGCTAGCTGCGCATGTCACTCGGGAAGGTTAGGGTAAGTGGTGCGCTCTCGCCTTCATGAGTATACGGTTACTGATGGCATGCATGCATGTGATTTAAAGGGCTGCCGTCGGGCTGCCTTACCTGGAGCACCCTTTTCAAGTCACGCCATCAGACGTGTAATGTTATATTATTGAGCGTCAGCTTGAGTTAAACTCGTCCTCACGCAGCGGTGCGCAAACTTTCTGCTCAGCGAGAAACCCAGCAGGCCCCCGCCCGACCTTGCGGGGAAGTATATAGGCTGAGAAAGTTTCACTTTAGAAGACATTGCAGCGGCGACAGGAATCGCTGTCTAATTGTGCTTGCATCGTCGTTTACTACATCGTTTAAGGGTTTGTGAAGCCGTGGTCAACCAAGCGAGCAAGTAAAAAATAATAAGCAAGTATAGGTCGTATACTACGCGCGTTATGAAAGTAACCGCCGTATAGGAGGAAACACGAAGCTCCGGACTTTCCTAACGTGGTCAGAGCCAAGGGTTGTTAAGTGGCTGATAACGTATGAAGTCGTCGCAGGTAAAACTACTGCTCACGCCACCCGAGTTTTGCGACCGCCCGCCCTCCTGGGGATTTTACTGCCTCGTGAAAAGTTGAAACCTTGAATTGGAAGGAAACCAAAGTGGGTATCTTAAGTGGCGCTCCCCACTTATTGGAACATTCATGACTGGCCCTTTAGGTAGACAATTACCACCAACACTTTTTATAACCTGTACAGTATATTGGGTACTTGCACGATAGTGAATTTATGCATTTTGTATTTTGTATTGTTGTCTCTTTATTCGTATAGTCAGGCGTACCCTAACACCAAATATACCGGGTGTACTTTTCTAGAAGGTCCAAAAAGCTTTAAAATTGCCTGTGGCAGATAGCCCAATTCTAACCCCTGATCTAAATTACTTGACGAGGTGGTCATTAGTTCTACGAGAAATCAAAATGATTCGTTAAATAATTAACATAATTGCGCTAATCAACTGTTTTATTAATTACCTTATGGTACATATTTAAATATACGAATTCTATCCTGTGAGTTCGCAAGGCGTATGCACTTAGAACGAATTCTCTGGACTGCACCAGTTTCGAGATATTAATTTTCAAGGTGTCCGACTAAATGCATTGGCGTTCCAGTTACGTCTTTTAAGAAAGCGCTGTTTATCCATTGAAGCGCAAAAGCTTCTTGCACTCAGCATTTCTTTGTGCAATAAATTATTATTATTATTATTATTATCATTATTATTATTATTATTATTATCATTATTATTATTATTATTATTATTATTATTATTATTATTATTATTATTATTATTATTATTATTATTATTATTATTATTTGTTGTCATCGTCTTGGAGGACTCTCGCGGTTGTTCCTGGGCACTTTAATAAACACCATTGATTGATTGATTGATTGATTGATTGATTGATTGATTGATTGATTGATTGATTGATTGATTGATTGATTGATTGGGCCCAGAAGGAACCAACGCAGGTCATGCACTCGACTAGCGGGTGTACCCGTCACTGACGGCATTCGCGCGAACGTGGCTTTTCTGTGTCATGTCGACGCATTTCAAGGGGAAAAGCACTTTCGTTCTCTGCATGGAAGGCAAGAGTGTCAGTGATTACAGGGGATTAAATTTTAGTTGGCTATGTGTCTGGTAGAGAGAGAGAAAAAAAATTGATTATAGGGCTTTACGTATAAGGACACGATCTGATAATGAGGCACGCCGTAGTGTGGGACTCCGGAAGTTTGGACCACCTGGGGTTCTTTAACGTGCACCTTAATCTAACTACACGGGTGCTTTGCATTTCGCGCCCATCGAAGTGCGGCCGCCGTGGCCGGGATTCGATCCCGCGACCTCGTGTTAGCATCCCAACACCATAGCTGCTAAGCAACCGCGGCGGTTGACAAGAAAAAGAAAAACAAAAAGATTATAAGAGATGAAAGGAGGAGAGGTTATAACCACATTCACTACCCAGCTGGCTACTTTACACTGGCGCATGGGTAAGAAAAAATTAGGAGAAAGAAGATATGATATTAATTTGTCCGTACGAGCACGAGGAAGACAGTTTTTCATTCAATCCAAATTACTAAACAAAAAAAAAAAGATTGTTAAAAAAGAAACGCAGCTTTCCGCTTTTCGAGCAACTCACGCTGACGTCGGCACGGTCTCAGAATTTTATTTTCTGTAAGCGGACCGTTGTCATACTTATCGGGCGTGCTGCAGAGCGTATTTCCTTGTGCAATGGAGTAAGGACAATCAAGCAGAAGATGCGCAATCGCCTGTCTGCACCCACGAACATCCCATCCAAGACTCCTGGCTATTCCACCGATGAGTGAGTGAGTGAATAAACTTTTATTTGGTCCAGAAAAGCGCGATAAAACGCGCACCCGGCTAATCCCACGACGGGACTGACAGATCTAGTCTGCCGGCCCGATCCCGGGCGCGCTGGACGGCCAGGATTTGATCCTCAAAGACGGGACTTCGCAGGAGCGCGTCCCACTCTTCCTTGGTGAACTTCGGGGCCAGCGACCCGCACTCCCATAGCATATGAGGCAAAGTAGCAACCTCACCACAGGCCACGCAAGAACAATTCGGATAAATCTCGGGATATATGCTATTAAGGGACGCCGGATTTGGGTACGAGTTCGTTTGCAGAAGTCTTAGTGTGACCGCCTGCGGCCTGCTTAACTTGGAGTGAGGCGGGGGGAAAACCCTTCTCTCTAAGTAGAAGAATTTAGTGATTTCGTTGTGTGTGAGAGGAGCGTCGCTGTGTCCGGGGAGAGAGTCGCCCGATCCGAGGGCAGCGCGGTCGGTAAAGCCACGCGCAGCCTCGTGCATGGGCAGACTCGTTGAGGTTCAGAGGAACCCCCTCAATCGCCCCGACGTGTGCAGGGAACCAAAGGATCGAGTGCATGGAGGTGTTGCCGTGTTTGGCGCCTTTCAGAATGTGAACTACCTGCCGGGGTACCCGGCCTTTCTGGTATGCCCTGATGGTGGCTTTCGAATCGCTATACACCCTGTCTCTCCGACCGTCTTGCATGGCGAGTGCAATGGCCACTTGCTCGGCCACCTCTGGGTTCGTCGTCCGGACGGAAGCACAGTTGATAACTTTGCCCAGCGTGTCAACGACGGAAACCGCAAAAGCCTTGCCGTCTCGGTATGCAGCGGCGTCCACGAAGCTTGCTGCGATTTTGACCCTGTTTATTTGCTTTAGTATATTCAATGCTCTTGCCTTGCGACGACCTGCGTTGTGAACGGGATGAACGTTGCGGGGCAAAGGGGCGACCACGATCTTCTCCCCTATTTCTCTGGGGATTTCGGTGTCTTCAGCCAAGTTCTTGGTTGGTGCGAGTCCGATCTCCTCGAGGATACGCCTGCCGGCCGGCGTGGTGGACAGCCGAGTTAGCTGGGCCCGTTCCTGAGCCTCGGCTATCTCCTCCATGGTATTGTGTATGCCGAGCCGAAGGAGGTCCTTTATATGCGTTCTGACGGGTAGCCCGATGGCTCTCTTGAAGAATTTTCTAATGAGGGCATTAAGCTTTTCCCGCTCGGCTCTGAGCCAGTTGTGCATGGCCACCGTGTAGGTGAAGTGACACAGCACAAAGGCGTTGATGAGCCGAAGGAGGTTGTCCTCCTTGAGGCCACGATGTCTGTTCGTGACCCTTAGGACGAGTCGAAAAGCCTTGTCAGTTTTCGCAATTATCTTGCGTAACGAAGTGCCGTTGCCGCCGCGTGATTCTATAAACATACCCAGGACTCTGATGGTGTCGACCCTGGGTATCGGGTCACCGCTCCGAGTGAACAGGTGAATGTCACTTTCCGAGACCGGTGTCCAGCCCTTGGGTCTGCGGCCTTTTTCTTTTCTATAAAGGAGAAGCTCAGATTTGGTCGGGGAGCATCTGAGTCCGGTGGGTAGCAGGTACTGCTCCGTGACGTCTACCGCCTCTTGCTCCGCCACTTTCCCAACGCAGGAGGTGAGAGAGATCGGTCGGAGGTTGTCCACGTTCGGAGCCTTGCCGGGTTTGGGGATCAGGACGACGTTGGCGGTCTTCCAATGCTCTGGGACGCTGCCGTTTTTCCAACGATGAAGGAGTATAGGCATTAGTGAATGCCGCTACAAGCCATAGACAACGCATGAGAGTTACGTCTCGTCGTGATAAGCCGCGTAGAAGGCGGAGCTTTAGACTGGGGTCTCGTGAACAAAGAAACTGGCTTAAAATGCCCGCCAAATTGCATGTCTCTAAGCCCACGTGCAAGCGCGCGGAGCTTTCTGCGTGTGGCAGACTGCGGGCAGGGCCGGAGCTCGGAACGACGATGGGCAGGCTGCCTACCTAGGCCTCCTCCGAAACCCTTGCCTACTTTCTCTTCTCATCTTAAGTTAGGCCTATAGGCCTACCTTAAGATCAAAACTTTGGGTGTATACAACCAAAGCCCTGTGAAGCTTTACGTCGCTTGGCTCAGCAGTTTGTAAGATGCGTATACGGACGAATCGACAACTTCTTGAGAGCGTTTTTAGTATCGACAACGATAATAGTTTCACTATTTTTAGATTGTCATGCAGTGTCAAAACTCTTCTTTTGTTTATATAGATCACTGTCACTGTACTAGCGATATTTGAGGGCAGTAGTGCAGAACAAAGTGAGAATGCCCTGATGGCATATGCATACCTTTCTTCGGGTTTAGTACTTACTTGATGGACCGTGGTCCGTTATCATGTTGAGTGAGTGAGTGAGTGAGTGAGTGAGTGAGTGAGTGAGTGAGTGAGTGAGTGAGTGAGTGAGTGAGTGAGTGAGTGAGTGAGTGAGTGAGTGAGTGAGTGAGTGAGTGAGTGAGTGAGTGAGTGAGTGAGTGAGTGAGTGACAGCACCTACACAGAGTGATGCCAGCAGTGATCAGTCAATACGATTCATCTGATTTGCCTGAGATTGGCCACTATACCTTACGAATATATCTATATGGGGCTCTTCAGGAACTGCGGCATTGTCCGCGATGACAAGTTTCTTCTCATATTTCCGAATACCTACGGAACAATTGCGAGTAGAAAGGCCATCGAATAACGACGAAATCCTCGGTGGATAAAGAACATCCCTTAATGCAGGCCCGTATAGTTCGTCCACGCTTATAAGCAAGTGACCTCTTTAACGAAGCGTGATCGCCACAAAGGAGACGGATGTGAGACCGGCGAGATTTACGAAAAAAAAAAAGACTCATGCTGGTGCAAAGGCAAACAAAACAGAAACGCCGCTTCGACTCGCCGCAGCCCTCCAGTGTATATGGACGGCTTGCGCTTATGAAAACGCACACTTGACAAAACAGGGATGACGTTCAGTTCACTGCTTCGCCGCTATTCAGCCAGTCCGAGTCTTCATCGTGAAAAGCGAAGAGAGAGAGAGCGACAGCTTCGGGTGCTGCACCAAGAAAGCGTTCCGAATTTTCCTCCTCTTGATTTTCTTCACTTGCGCAGGATTGGCAGGCGATAAACGGTTACGCGCGCTGTCGTCCGCCGCTTTACACTCTTCGACGCGTTCTCGTTTATTTTTTGGGTCTCTAATAGCTGTAGCCCGCGCACCCAGTGGCCAGTTCCTTCAGCCGGTCGAGGATGGCGTCTCGAGTCGTAAAACGAGCCCGGGCGTTTTTTTTCCCGATCGATCGGGCACAGAGTTATCGCGGTCTAGCGCGGGAGGCGAGCGCCGCACATCGGGGTCGCGCATTGCTGCCGAAGACTTTTTCCTCCGCTGCTATTTCGAGGCCGACTATGTCCGAGAAAGAAGGAAAGTCGCCGGTATACATTTCTCTACACACCCTCTTCAATAGGCTCCTTCTTCTTTTCCCCCTCATTTCAGAAGAGCGTTTTCTTTCCTCGTCTTATAACCAACTCCTGCGCAAGGACGCCTGCGCAATGAAAGCCGTGTGTGCGAAGTGCTCCATCGCCGCGGCTGGTCTTCAGAATAAACGGGAGCAGAGTGATCACTCGGCCACAAAGTCGTTACCACGATACGAGTGGCGTCAGTGACAAGAGCCGTGCCAAGAAACTTCGTTTCTGTTGTGAGCGTGCGGCATTAGAGCGCGAGCAGGGAAACCGCGAGCGTGGAACGTATATACCTCAAATAAAGAAAATCAGTACCGAGTGCAGATACACCGTGCCGTTGCTCCGCGCTCTTAACAGCTTTTATTCGGTGTAGAATACGGCCGCCACCATTTCGGCACCACCGGTTCCTTGCACTGAAATAAAAGAAAGATCTTCTCTATGTAGGAAAGGGATTGAAAACGCTCGGGCGTATGGGTCACAAAAATTATATTATAATGACGAGCGCGTTTTCTGCGGTCCCAAATGGTTTACTGCCCAGACTACTTCCGACTCTGCTGGGCCTTTAACAGATATATACTTATCTTTCTTTTCATTCGCCTGGGTGCCACGCGGTATAATGTGGGAATGAAAGACACGTAAGCATGCAGGATGGTTTTACGCACGTATACGTATAATGCAACCCCGATTTATGAAACATATTGTCCGTGAGCCATCGTTCATAGCCTTCAGGTTGGCCGCTTCTTAATTTCACACCCCTAAGTACACTTTCGCGGAACGTCCTTCTCCCAGGACACGCCCAAAGTAGATGGCGGGCATCCGCTGCTTACGCAGGAGCGGAGCACTCGGGACACTGGAGATAGCCTTGGTATGGTTGAACCAAGGTACGAGTGACGGTCGGTGTAAGGGCCGCTCCTTCTTTCTCATAAGGGACTATCGGGAACTTGCACTACATGGCAGACGATCTGCTGCAAGTGTAAGCTATACTCCTGATATGTTTATAAAACACTTCGCAGCGCGTTAGTGCGTTGTGTTTTAGGCTCCGTCGACCGCCTCCACCCGGAAAGCCCTGCTCCGTAGAGCACACGACGTTTGCTAAAATGATATTGCTTCCTTACTGCTTGGCTTCAATTCTGCAATAAGGACTGGCGCTCTAAAGTCAATGATGATACGTTAATTAGTGAAACTGATAGTCATTAGCTAACATAACGCCGCGATTTGTCGCGAAAGTAACGTCTGCCCTCTCAAGCAAGCCATCTGATGCGATACAATCGCGGTATCTGCCACAGAAGATTTTCAATAAGGGCGTTTCAACTAACAAAAGACCACCTATGTGTAACCGTGATCGGGAGCCGACGCTTTCGTTCTGGCTCTTTGCTAAGCGGTTTAGTCTCCCGGAGGTCAAACTCTTAAGACAAGGCGAACGCGAGTCCGCTAGATTGTTGCCGGCTCAATGTACATTATATTTTCGCACTGACTCGACTCAGTTCACCGACTGGCAGCACACGATTAACTACGTCGCTGCTTGTGTCATCACGGCAATTTCTTATATTAAGGGTCACGAATCACCGCGTGGCGATACAAAGGCCGAACTACACTCTCGTGCCCCAAATTACTGAGTACGATAGCAGATGCTACGTCGTTCACATCTGCATCCGTGCATGATGCATGCATAACTACTGCGCTCAATAAACTTGTGGTAGTGTGTTATCCCTTGCCCCGCCTCCCCTCCCCCGTTCCTGCATGGCAGGGAACTCGTTGTTGGTATAGTCAGTCTCTTGAAGCTATGCAAGGCGACGATTATCACAGAGAAAATTGTTGCAGTTGAAATTAGGAGGGAAAGAGTAGATTTAGGCAGGTCAGGTCATGTAGTGTGTGGAGCAGAAAAATGCATTCATAGTTATTTAATATAACAGAATGCGTGGCACTAGAAGTTAAACTAAGCCGAGGATGGCAGAAGATTAGGTGGTCTGACGAAGTTGCGAAATTTGCAGACATGAAATACATTCGGCTGACGCAAGAAAGGGGTCATTGGACTGGCTGAGGCCTTCGTCCTGAGAGGACGAAGGCGCGCTTTCTTACCTATGAGCGCATACGTTCTCTGTCTCGTGAGTATACATTGCCATGTGTTAAGGACAATTGTCCCAACGGAGAACGTTGTTGTTATCAACAACGTTCTCCGTGCGTTGTGCCGCTCTTAATTTGCCGCGCGCTGGGTTGATGGCGCCCATTTCCGGTGGTGGTGCGACGTTTAAACCGACTGAGCGAAGAAACTGCCTATCCACCTCAGCTCCAATTTGTCTAATCCCTTGCCTGCGTTTACGCACGTTCACAACGTAGTTTTCTAATGGTGTGTGCTTTCGGGCTTATAAAAAAAATTATGGCGTTTTACGTGCCAAAACCACTTTCTGATTATGAGGCACGCCGTAGTGGAGGACTCCAGAAATTTCGACCACCTGGGGTTCTTTAACGTGCACCTAAATCTAAGTACACGGGTGTTTTCGCATTTCGCCCCCATCGAAATGCGGCCGCCGTGGCCGGGATTCGATCCCGCGACTTCTTGCTCAGCAGCCCAACACTATAGCCATTGAGCAACCACGGCGGGTTTCGGGCTTATAGGCGCCGCGTGCTGGCATTTACGTGTATGTCTTATTGCAAGCTTGATGCGTGGCTTCGTTTATCCGGGTGTAGAGCTCGGTGCATTCTTTCTTCTTAAACCTTATGTATGGTACGTTATACTTCGGTTGGGACATGACCAGTGCGCAGCGTAGTTGTAACACTTTGGCCTCCTTGCGGACTCTATTACAGACTCGTCGTACGATGCGAAATACTTGTTCTATTTGTTTTAGTGCAGATGCGATGGTGTCACTGACTTTGCTAGGTGACAGATACCTAGAACATCGACGTCGGTCTTCACAAGTATCTGTACACCTACACGGTGCATAGTCAGTGGTCGTTGTCGCAGTCTCCATTTCTATTTTTCGGGGGAGGGCGTTAGGACGATACTTCGAGCTGCCCAGCGGGCGTCTACAGCCTGCATCTCGAATCGCAGTAACCGATTGCAACTACTACAGGATGCGCCACGCGTCAGTGACCGATGATCCTTGAACTCGAAGCGAACAGCAACAGAGGCCGTCGATCGGCACCGACGCGTGCGCACACTGTCTCGCACGCGCAGCGTCTGTGTAGCCGAGCAGCGGCGCATGCAGTCGGCAGCCGCCGCCGCCGCCGCCGCCGCACGGATGCTCGTGGCTGTCAGGCTGCGGCGGTGCGAGTACCGGCTCCACAGCGTCAACCCCATTCGGGGCGATTCTGGAACGCCGGGGACACGACTCTCGTCAGCCGAAATAGCATCCTCGTTTCGACCGCTGCTTGGTGAATCGAACAGCCCCTACCCCCCCCCCCCCCCCTCCTCTCGAGTGACGGACTCACGACAGCCAGAACGGCGGTTGCAGACTGACGCGCGCTCGTCTCGATGCTAAAGAAACCCGCGAGCGCTCCGAGCGAGACAGGCGCGCTGCCACGACGAATCGCTGCGTGGCCGACCGCCAACGAGCGCGCAACAGGTGTGCGTGCCTGTTCGGGCCAAATCGCGGAGAGCGCCGGCTACTATTTCCAATTTGTGACACGCCTCCCGCCGAGGTCGACTTCCTAAAGCGCGCGTCGCCAGTGTGGAATATATACGTATGTGGACAGCCGCTATAAACCCGCTCGATGAACGCTGTTGCAGCGGCCGCTGCTTCGACTGTGGCGTAAAAAAGAAGAAGTATTGAAACAGGGCTGAGAATGAAGAGGGGGGTGTAGTTATTTTCATGCTTCCGAAGTCAGCCTTCCAGCGTGAGCGTGTGAACATCGTGCCTTTTATGCCAATTCGTCACACAATCGTACTTCGAGCGCGCACGTCACTGGTGTGCATGCGCGCGTGTCTATCGAGTGCGGACGGGTGGCTGTCAGCGCCTTCCATTTTTGGTCAGCACTCTTTTTCTTCCCCCTTTGCTTATTTCTCGTGACCTATGGCGACTTTTCCGCGTGCATCGCCGCTGCTCGCACTCTGTTTGGAGCGGCACTCAATGACCGCGCATCATTGGGAGCGCGGAAATATGTGCTGTGCATGCTGTTTCTATATGCCTCCGGTTCCCCAGGAGGGTCGACACGATGCGACGTTCTTCAGCAGTCCTGGCGCTTTCTTTAAAAAAAAAATTAAATTATGGGGTTTTACGTGCCAAAACCACTTTCTCATTATGAGGCACGCCATAGTGGAGGACTCCGGAAATTTCGACCACCTGGGGTTCTTTAACGTGCACCTGGCGCTTTCTTTACAGCGGGGCTGTTTATGGCTAGGATCTGGAAAAAAATCTGTTCGACATGTTGACAAAAAAAAAAACCATCATGTGGGCCGATCCTGGTGATAGTGCAGAGAGTGCCCAAGCTCAATGGCAGATACCCCTGTGGGCTCGGGGACCTGTAACGCCCCTTTAAACTACCCTTGTCACACGTGGAACCCAAAGAGGTCCCAGGCACAAGAGTAAGAACAGATGTTTTTGAAAAAAAAAAAATTGTTTTACAACCGCGCAAATGCCACTGCTCGCGCGTTCGTCGTCGTCCTCTTCCACAGCTGGCTCCGTTGTGCAACAAACTATCATCTTCAGCAATGGTTAGAGCGTCGTCGTCTTCCACAGCTGGCTCAGTTGCCGCTTATCATTCCAGCGTAGAATTTCACTTCTCTACTGTCGTCGTAATGGCGAGGCCGCGTTTACGAGGGTATGAGGCATTGCTTAAGGGGGTATTAGCGATTCATGGTCTTACGTGACGGACACATTTAATAACAGAGGCGATACGCGAATGTGAGTGCGTACCTATATCGCTACAATGACTACAGATTAGGACAATAAATATTGTCACAGACAAAGCCACAAAAGACTTCGGTCGATGCTAGAGATCTTTTATATCTATCGCTGTCCTTGCACCTTCGTCGTTCTCTTCTTCTCGGAGCCACCCAACGTGCCTAGCATGTGGCACCGACTTGCACCGAATGGCTGTCAGCTGTGTCGAGGTCGTGGCATTACCCCCCTCCCTATAAGCATCGTCTCGATGCGGAACATTGACGCACTGGAGATAGCGACGGTGTACTGTTAAGACAGACGTAGATGGTGAGAGAGGTGCGGAGCTTTGCGTTCAGCGGGAGTGGTATAACTTCAATCTAGAGACGTGAACGACATCGGACAGGCCTGGGCGTCGGGGACGGCGAGTGGTGCCTTCTCCTTCAGGAATCACTTCGTATGTGACGTGGCCGAGTCGTTGAACGATCCTATAAGGTCCAAAGTAGCGGCGCAAAAGTTTCTCCCACCGACCACGCTGGAGGATCGGTGTCCACACCCATACTTTGTCACCGGGCTGATAAGTGACGTCGCGGTGACGAAGATTGTACCGGACGGCGTCGTTGTGTTGTTGGTGGCGGATACGCATTCGTGCGAGCTGGCGTGCCTCTTCGGCACATCGAGCGAATTCCGCAGCATCAGGGACAACATTAGAACAGTAGGTGGGTAGAAGCATTGCGTCCAACGTTGTAACAGCTTCCCGGCCGTGTACTAAGCGAAAAGGGGTGAAGCCGGTAGTTTCTTGAACGGCAGTATTATATGCAAACGTAACGTATGGGAGAACGTCGTCCCAGTTTTTGTGGTCGACGTCAACATACATGGAAATCATATCAGCGATCGTTTTGTTTAGCCTTTCTGTGAGCCCATTCGTCTGGGGATGGTAAGCAGTGGCTTTGCGGTGAACTGTACCACTGAGAAGCATGATATCTTCTGTGAGCTGCGCTGTAAATGCTGTGCCCCGGTCGGTTATAACCACTGTTGGAGCACCGTGGCGGAGTACGATACCATGTACAAAGAAGGTAGCAATATCATTAGCAGTGCCTCGTGGGAGTGCTCGGGTTTCAATGTAACGTGTAAGGTAGTCTGTGGCAACAGCAATCCAACGGTTACCAGCCCTCGACGTGGGGAATGGCCCAAGCAAATCTATGCCAACCGCGGAGGGGATCCGCGGAGGATCCACGGGATGGAGAAGGCCAGCCGGACGCGCGGGTGGTGTCTTGCGTCTCTGGCAGTCGCGGCATGTCTTCACGTATTGCTTTACGTCACGGCGAAGGTTAGGCCAGAAGTACTTTTGGCGTATGCGTGAAAACGTCCGTGCGAATCCCAAGTGGCCCGAAGATGGCTCGTCGTGAGTGGCCCGCAGGATATCGTCACGCAGTGAAGACGGCACTACAAGAAGGCAGGCGGTTGCACTCGAGTGAAAACCCAGTTTGTAGAGAACGCCATCTCGGGAGGATCATCGTCTGTTTCTACGGTGATCAACGCAGTACTCCGAGGTGGTAAAGTAGCACAGTCACCCGAAACGCGTAACACCGTGGACTGTGGGTGGTAGTCGTCCGAAATAGTTGCGTGTTCGCTGGAAAATGTGACAAGCAACTCGCGAAGGTTTATGATTGCGCCGTACTCCCGAAGAAAATCCATGCCGAGTATGACCTGCCTAGAGCACTCTTCCAGTATAATAAATGAACCGACAAATGTGACCTCACGAATTTGTACCCTTGCAGTGCATTTGCCGATCGGCGTGAGGACATGACCGCCGGCTGTACGGAGCTTAGGTCCTGGCCACGGTGTCGTCACCTTGCGAAGTGCCGTAACCAGTTGTCCGCTCATGACTGAATAATCGGCGCCAGTATCGACAAGAGCGGTTACCGGGTGGTTATCGACAGAAACGAGTATGTCGGCTGAAACAGGCTCACGGTTTTCGAAGGAAGGTGTCGAAGGTACGCAGTCGTCGTTGTCTTCGTCGTTATCGTCGTCGTCGGGGTGTCGCAGCGGAGGATCTTTCGAAGTGCGTTGGACAGCGGCCCCACCTCCGGAGGTCGCTGTTCTCAGTTTCCCCGACTTGGGCTCGTGGGCGGGTTGCCCACGGAAGCGGAGAACGTAGTGTAGCGGCTAGGTGACGCCGATCGTCGAGGAGGTGGTGATCGTGACTGGCGCCTCTGCGGAGACGGAGATCGGGTCGTTGGCAGGGACTGTTCAACCGGTGGGAACTGCGCGTACGGCGACGAAGGTTGACTGGCCAGATATTGCTGGATTTCTCTCGGACGCTCTCCCTCACGTGGGCGACGAGCGCCGGGGTGATAGCCCTGGAGTCCAATTCTTCGGTAGTAGCAGGCACGGTACAAGTGGCCCGCTTCGCCTCAGTGGAAGCAGAGTGGCTGATAGTCAGGTGTGCGCCACACGTCTGACTTTCGCGTATTGATTCGGGGGCTCGTGGACCCGTACATATTTGTACGTGAACCTTGGGCCTGGACGTGGCACAGCGGTTCTTCAGAAGAAGGCGGGTTACGGTGGTTCCCGGGTTGCGCAGGTAGCCTCACTGCTTGCGCATAAGTCAGTACGGGGGCGGCTTCAGGTCTGGTTTGCACGAATGGCTGTGCTGCCTGGCGAACTTCTTCGCGGACGATATCTGTGAGGGATGTTACGGTCGGTTGAAATCGCACTCCCTGTAGCCGGTCGAGCTCCTCACGCACGACACTACGCACAAGCTCTCGAAGCGCATCGGTGTCATAGGGTAACGAGAGAGAAGATGCTGATCCCAGGTTGATTTGGCGATCGTAGACCGAGGAGCGTTGTTGAAGGGCTCGCTCCATTGTTGTCGCCTCACTGACGAACTCAGCTACTGTAGCTGGAGGCCTTCGCATCAGTCCAGCAAACAGCTGTTCTTTTACCGCACGCATCAGTAGGCGTACTTTCTTCGCTTCTGTCATGCCAGGGTCAGCACGCTTGAAAAGCCGCGACATGTCTTCTACGAACATGGCTACGCTTTCGTTCGGCCTTTGAACCCTATTCTGAAGGGCTTGCTCTGCTCGCTCTTTTCTTGCGGAGCTGCTGTACGTATCGCGTATCTGCCGTTGAAATTCTAGCCAGGTGGTGATGGATGGCTCGTGGTTAGCGAACCCTGTTCGGGCAGAGTCCTCTAGGGCGAAGAACACGTTCCTTAACTTTTTCTGCTCGTCCCAATAATTGACGTCAGCCACACGATCGAAGTCGTCGAGCCAGTCTTCCACGTCCTCAAAAGGCTCACCATGGAACGGCCGCGGCCAGCGTGGGGTGTGGAGAACCAGCGACGCAGGAGGCTGTCCCGTACCGTACGTCTCCTGTGTCTGGCTTGCGGTTGTGGTGGACATCCTCGGCAGATCTTGCAGGCCGTATTCCGGAGGCAGTCTTTGAAGCCGTCGGCTTTTGCGTAGGTTGTCCGCTCCCTGTTCCTGGGGGTCAGAGTACATAGACGCGTACCCCGCACCTCCACCAGTTTGTCACAGACAAAGCCACAAAAGACTTCGGTCGACGCTAGAGATATTTTATATCTATCGCTGTCCTGGCACCTTCGTCGTTCTCTTCTTCTCGGAGCCACCCAACGTGCCTAGCATGTGGCACCGACTTGCACCGAGTGGCTGTCAGCTGTGTCGAGGTCGTGGCAATATGTTCCTAACTTTGTTCATTATTCTTCGTCACCTCCGCGTCATGCGCTAAACAGCTTCGCTGGTCATTCACCTTCACAGAGTGGAATGGCTCATGACTTTTTTTTTTCTGCGTTCCGCGTTCCGGATATTCATTCCTTGCCACTATTTTACAGTCGTTACAGTGATAACTCTGTCCAAAGAGTACCCGGGCCCTTTATCTCACACATATAAGTCAACCCCATTACAGTTTAACTCTTTCTTCCAGAAAACACCATCACAGACACATTTCATTTCATAGCTTATTCGACTTGGAACCCAAACCGAGTCTTCACCTCAACGCAACCGCCTCGGCTACCTTGTGTATGCGAGTAGTTGACCAAAAGACCCCGGCGGTGTTCTGAATCAAAAGTAGCAATTTCGCAGCCGCGATTCTAAAGATAATCCACAGAAAACAATTAGTAGTAAACACAAATAACGTGCACACAGATCATCCGTATGTGACCGGCGGGACATAAGTGAATAGGTGAAGCATAATATATCTTAAAAATCAAATGAGACCCTCATGGTGACTCAGTGGCTATGGCGTGCTGATTCTGAGCACGAGGTCGCGAGTTCGGTTCCCTGCCCCGGCAGCCGCCTTCCGATAAGGCAAGAATGCAAGAACGCTCGTATACCGGTGCTTTGCTGAAACGAACCTGGAGTCCTCCACTACGGCGGCGCCTCCAAACACATGTGTAGCTTCGGTATTTAAAACCACACAATTTAACTTTAGATCAAATCAGTTTCTAAATATTTTGCTGCATCTATTAATGGTGACAGGCTCACATCGAAGAGCATGACCGAACTCCAGTGTAAGTGCTCTTTTTTTTTCTTCATCCCTGTTATACTCCCGTTCCCGTGTAAGGTATAGGAAACCAGATTACCTCTCTAGTTTGGCTCCATACCTTTTCATCTCTCTCTCTCTCTCTCTCTCTCAAAATCCTGCTGACATGTATTTGGGGAAACTGGTGCATTGGACACAGGCAAAAGTGCATTCAATAAAAATTCTGCAAACATATACATACGGCATTCACAAAACAAACCACAACTTTCCTGTCAATGATTTGCAGAGTACGCGTATCCTCCGCGCTGTGGCATCATTTGCAGACTTGCATTTGCGTTTGGAGACTCCCTTGCAACCGCGTCGTGAAAAAGAAAGGGGAAAAAGGAAAAGAAAGAAAATTAAAAAGAAATCTTATGTAAGCTGTTTTTTTTACTATACTGTATATACAGTATATGTTTGGGCTATGCATTCACCCCCACCGCTCCGGTATGCTCCAAGCACTGAGCGGCAGTAAGTTTCCTGCTAACAAAGGGCACGAGGTGCGACGCGATCTCGGAGCTGCCTCGTCCTATTTGAGCGCGGAGATAAGCGCGGTGGGCACTCGGCGGCCTCTATACATACACACGCACACACCGATGCGATAGCGCCGCGTAGCAGATGTCCCATAAAGCGCGTGCGGGAAGTATACACGAGATCGCGAAAAAAAGATTACTTTGTGTGACTCGACATCCGCTGTTCTTTTCTTTTTTTTCTCTCCTTTATATGTCAGAGATATGCCAGCAATATTTAGCAGCTAGCCCAGTTGTTGCTGGAGCAGTTGGAGTGACTCGATGAATGCCACAGCGCGTTAAGAGGAGGAAATAGAATTAGCGAGCACCGACTCTACATCTTTTGCGCTCGCATTTGTCTGTGTATCAGTACAAGCTGTTGCAAGATGATTCAGTAAGACAATTGCAAGTAAACGTTTTTGAACATTTAGCTCCCTATTTACACTATTTGAAACAGAGAAATGAGTGGTGAGCGCGAACGATGCAACAAACTACACCTGGGGTGTGGTCTTCAAGACGAAGCCACGCGTCGTTAAGTGCTGAATACTCGAAAAATTCTGACTTGGGCAAATCGTCGCTAATTACTGACAGCATCTCATATTCGCCGTGAACATATTCTTTGATGACTGCGAACAAAATGCGCTTGTATACGTAACATACTTTTTTTCCAAGCAGCCAACAATTGACACTCAAGACAATTTGGTACGGTATTGACCTATTGTTAGCCGTATAGTGCATCTAGTCTAGTGACACCTCGGAATAACACTTTGTTTTCCGTAGTGTGTTGAGCTCCGTCATGTTCGGTTGCTTGACAAATGGCAGATTGCTTCAGCGCCATCAGCAGCTGAAGAAAGAAACTTCGTGGCATGTTCGACATCTTCGCGGTGAGCGACATTATGCGTACCGTGTACAGCATCCGGAGCCAGGGGAACCGGGTTTGTGCCTTTCTGTAGTACGATAACGCCATAGAAGATCGATTAATCAGGCTTTTGATTATAATGTCTTTTGGTACCTATAATTTGTACATATAGTTTATTTTTATTCTATTTTATTTTATTTTTACTGCGAGCACCTGAAGAAACCCTACAACATCTGCTTGGATTAGGTCGCTACAGCTGAATTATGTGCCCAAGCGGACAAATAATGTGAAAAAAAGGAAAGAAGAAAAGTACCAAAGCGATCCATTTACTAATCAAACGAATTATATTATTGGAAAGAAGAAGAAGCCCCACCGAGCGGTCGCTGCTTCTTCGGTGAGATATTATTTTCTGTTTTCTTCGAAGAATCAGTGCTGTTTTGAGACTTTGTGCTGTGGTCCGGAGAGAAACATCCCGTAGGATACCTATGTGCTAAAGATCCCGCACAATATTGCGTGGTTTTGCTGCGCTCTGCAGCGCATCTACGCCTACCACGGCGGTAGGCAGCAAAGAACACCGGCACGAGCTATATGTCCGACAGCGCATTCCTAGGCATATGAGTGCCGCAGAATCGGCGCCACATTCGGAATTGCCACAACACGCGCCTAATGCCATCAAACTACGTTCCAGTGCACCTTCAGTGAATATGGCTGAGAAGTGCGAAAGTGAAGCCAACCAACAACACGTTGACGAAGACAGCTCATCCACCTATGAGCTAAGCGAAGATGAAGACATAGACTGTGATGATACGCCGTTCTCCTTGGTAATGTATAAAAAAAGCGACCTGAGGGAATTCCAGTTGTTTTTCGACCCTCACAGGAAGGCCGCAACTTCTGGCAAGTGAATACAAACCGCGCTGCGTCAGTAGTTGTTTCCGCGGCAAAGGAAAAGGTATAGTCATTCCGCGTGAATAGAGATGGAAGTTTCTGTGCCAACGTTACTTCAGTCTCGTCTGCAAGACATCTACTGTCGATGAGTGAAGTGGCTGGATTGGGAGTCAAGCCATTTATTCCGGCATCTTATACCGAAAATGTTGGCAAGATACGCGATGTTCGAGTTGAATATACAGAAGAACAACTGGTTGACTTCCTGAAGGACTTTGGCGTGGCATCTGCCCGTCGTCAGGCGCGCTGCAATCGCCAAGAAGACGTAGCGATAGAATCACGCCTTCTGAGAACCGTTATTCTTCATTTCAGAGAAAACAAACCAATGCCGCAGAGAGTGCACTTGGGTTTCATGAGTCATCCTGTAGAAGAGTGTCATGGTCCTGCTCTCAGACGCTACAACTGCCAGAGATTTGGACATTTAGCGAAGAACTGCCACAGTCCACGTCGCTGCAATATATGCTCAGAAGACCACAACCATTCAGAGTGCAAGTCTGTGTGTCAGCCAAAGTGCGCCAGGTGTGGCGGAAACCATACAGCTTCCTACTCCGGGTGCCCTCAGAGCAGAGCTGCCTCAAAGTTACATAGACATGAGTTGAAATATGGAAGGCTGCCTCCTCGTAATGCGCCCCCACCCAACCTTGATACCATAATATATGCGCCTCCAGCTCCCAAGAAAGAAAAAGAGAAGGGGGGACAACTTATCTTATTATTATTTATTTATTTTATTTATTTATACTGCAGGCCAACATACTGGCCTATGCAGGAGGGGTAATACATTTGACAAGGTAATAACAATGCAACAAAGATAATAAAAAAATGTATATATAAACAGTGCATGAAAATGATGCATCCAATAGCCACGTTACAAAAATCACAATGCTTCCCTCAGCGCAGTAACTATAACAAAATAATCGCACATTTGAATTTATATGTGGACCAAAACGCTGTGCCAAACAACAATCGGACACTAAACATAACTAAATACAGGAAATTTCACATATGAAAACGAGAACTATAGTGAAATAAAATTGTGTTTATGGTTGTGTTATTTTATGTGAAAAATAGTTTTCCAACGCATTTGTGAAGTTCCCCGATTGAAGTACTTCAACAGGGAGAGAATTCCATTCGTTTATAGTACGCGGATAAAAACTATTCATGTGAGATTTTGTTTTAGCAAATAATGGCGTAAGGTAAAAATTGTGTCTATGTCTTGTATTTCGTGCATTAAGAGGCGTTACATATTGAGTTATAGAGAGGCGTTACACTTGAATTATTCTGCTCACTCAGGTCGACAACGTTCTATTCTATTCAACGAACTATTCTACTCACTCAAATCACTCAGGTCGACAACGTCCTGACAGCGAGCGACACGATCGATCTTCAGAGAATGCTACTCACCTTGCCCAGGCATCGAGTCAAATTCGCCGACCCCTCTCAGCAACGCTCTCTGCCATTGACACAGCAACCTCACCTAACATATGAGCGACTACCTCAGCATTCACCTCAACCACAGCAGTCATCCCAGCGACCATCTCAGTCAGCTCGTCAGCGACCTGCTTCGAGCACACATGGAGCTTCAGCGTCGTTTGGTGATTATACGCATCTTTACTCGTGGCATAGATGATTCTGCCCATGCTATTCACAGCTCTGCGTGCAGTTTTCAGTGCCATTCCACACGCAAACAACCTACCAGAGGTAAAAGCACTCACTGCTTTCTATGGAATCGTTGGTGCTTCCATAACCACCAACAGCTCCACGGCAGGCTTACAATGAATAATTGTTACAACAATGTTTTCATATTTCAGTGGAATGCTAATAGCCTTCCAAATACGTAAGCTGATTTTCGCAAACTACTAGCTCAACATAAATTTCCTGTTTTATGTATACAGGAGGCAGGCGTACGAGATGACTCATCTTTCAAAATATGTTATATATAAATCATGGCGCATTGCTGGAAGTAGCAGAGCGATGTTATGCGTGAGAAAAGACCTGCCGTCCTATTTAATACATTCGAGCGACTTAGATATACCGGAGTTAGTAGCATGCAAGATACCTTTGAGAAATACATGCGTCACAATGATCAGTCTTTATCTACAGTGTTCTAGTAAAATATCTGTAGACAGCTTGGTGAGTGTGTTTGGTATCGCAAACTCACATGTGCTGGTCTGTGGGGACTTCAACGCACATAACGTCATCCGTGGCAGTGAATATAATGATTCCCGCGGTAGCATTGTAGAGTGCGCCGCAGAAAGAAAGTAATTTGATCGTGTTAAATGACAGCTCTCCAACGTTCTCGCGCGGGTTTCGTTACTCAGTCTGTATAGATGCTACGCTCTGCCCACAAGACCTTCTTGATGGCCTTGAGTGGTCAACGGGCATAGAAACGCACGGTAGTGATCATTTTCTTGTTCTGGTAAAACATCGTCACATGCGGAGTGAAGGGACCCGTCGTTACCCAAAATATACTAATTGGCAAAGTTTTCGTCACTATTTAAGTAACTCATTGGGCGAAAATCCGAACTTCTCAAAGTTTTGCAAATATATTGTGTGAGTATCACAAGGTCACAAACAAAGCAAGTCACTGTTCCAAATGAATACGCTGCAGTCGACGGGGAATACGAATGTCTAAGAGCAATTAGAAGACGCGCAGAACGGGCTTACCGCCGCAGTGGAAAGCTGGATGACTACAAGATGGCACAGAAAGTTCAGTCAACTTCGCGCAGACGCTTACAAAAATTTGGTACGAGAAGATGGTGAGAATACTGCGCGTCGTTGTCTCCTTTCACTCCAGTTCCCAGAATATGGTCAGTTGTCCGATCTTTTAGTGGTCCAGTTACCCAGAGCCATCCCTTCCGAGCCCTTGCCGTAGGTCGAAGCGCTCCGGAAACATCTGTTGCTGACGAATTCTGTCAACTTATATACAGACCAGAAATTTCGTTTACTTGCCTACAATTTACAAGTTACACAACACTAACAGTACAGAATGTTCGTGCGTGCTATACGTCACAACATCCTCAACTTGACTGTGAGTTTAGATTAGATGAATTGAAGCGTGCTCTTTCGTCATGCCGTACAAAGACAATCGCAGGCCTAGACGGTGTTATGCATGTGATGTTAAAGAACCTCGGTCCAGCAGGAAGGATGGCTCTTTTGGAGGTATTTAATGATATCTGGATAAGAGAGACTCTTCCATATTCATGGAAATTAGCCTGGATAATTCCAGTACTGAAACCAGGAAAGACTCCCCTTTGTCTTGACGCCTACCGACCCGTCAGTCTCACAAGCTGTTTTTGCAAATTGATGGAGAAGATGGTACGCAGTCGACTGTAATGGTGGTGTGAACACACAAATGTGTTTTGTGACTACATGACCGGTTTTCGACAAAATAGATGCAGGTACAATAGGTACAATAGATGCAGAATTAGACATTGTCACATGCGTCGAACATGAACGAATGTGTGGAAATGTGGCAATAGCAGCGTTCTTAGACATTGAAAGAGCATTCAACACTGTAAGTCAGATACACGTCCTTGCTGGTATGTTAGAGCTTGGCCTACACGGTCGAACGCTGCGATGTATATCAAATTTCTTGAACGAAAGAAAAATATTTCTCGAAACAATTGAAGGAGAGACTAATTATCACGGCATCACGCAGGGCATTCGGCAGGGCACTGTTCTCAGTGTGTTTTTATTCAACTGTGTCATGGCAGCCTTATCACAAAAACTACCGTCTGGTCTACAGTATTCTGTGTACGCAGATGACATCTGCATGTGGACCTCTGGATCTCATATACGAGACATTCAAACAACGCTGCAAGAGGGTCTTGATAGCATCGACACCTTTTT
>NC_134568.1:173577003-173665658 GCF_050947875.1 Dermacentor variabilis
CAACGTTTACTGGCAAGGGGGCTGCGAGTATGTCTCGGGATTCCGCAGGCTACCGCGAGTTCTCTAGTAATTGCTGTAGCTCGTCACCCACCATTTCCAGTCATACGAACGGTTGAAACATGCCAACATATTTATCGCATCTTAACCCAACACGAGAAGCATCCATTAAACCTCGCACTTACCGAACGAAACAGCAGCAAAATTCATGATGTTGTTCAAGAACATAAAGTATTATTGCCAAGATTTGAATTATGCAAAGTGGATGTTAGTTACCCTCCTTGGATGTTAACAAGTCCTAAAGTAGAATGATCAGTCAACGGGATTATATTAAGAGAGACATGTTTATGGTAGCCGCACAGCAACTGGCACTCTTCCAAATTTACTCATTATATCCCCAGTACTTCCACGTGTGTACAGACGGTTCGTGTCATAAAAATTCCTCGACTTCAGCATTCGTCACTCCACATTTGCCGCAAAAGCAAACATTTAAATTATCCCGAGAGGCATCTTCCATCGTGGCAGAACTGTTTGCAGTCCTGTGTGCTTTGCGTTTCATAACAATAGAAAAGAATTCGCAAAAATGGGTTATTTTTAGCGATTCGCAAGCCGCTCTCACATTACTGCAAAGAAATAAGAAAATTTATTTGAACACTTTGCTATTGTATGAGACGCTCAAAGAACACACAAAAGCAAGCGCAATGAATCACGTAATTGCATTTCAGTGGATACCCGGGCACTGCAATATTCCTGGTAATACTGCAGCGGACGCAGCTGCGAATCGGGCGCACAATAATGCAGTGACAATCAATCTTCCCCCATTGCGTAGTGAAGTCCGTCTGCTCCTGAGACAGATTTCCTGTCGCCTCAGCAAAACTACCTGTTTCAATCGGCAATCTAAGAACTCGGAGTTATACTTTATAGGCGCATATATAATCCTATCAATCCGGAAAATCTAAAACAGATAATTTGAAACATTGGTGCACCGCCTGCGGCTTGGTGCTGCATTTACGAGACACTTCTTATACAGGATAAAACGTGCCTCTAGTCCGCAATGTTCTTGTGGCTATCCGGACGAAGATGTGTATCTCCGCTTCGAGCGCACTAAATACGGTCCACAACGAAGGGTATTGCAAGCATTTTTTTTTTTTGCTTTTAGACAGAAGACTATTCACACTAAAAAAGATACTTGGTCCATGGCCAACTGCGGGCCTTCAGAAAAGAGCCCTTCTTGCTTTGAAGAGGTTTTTCGAGGACCCGAGCATTTTGGGGAAATAATAAGTTTTAGTTGATCCTAATAAGATAAATGAGTGATAGAAATGTTGTTCTGAATTATAAATTGATTAATGTGGTGATCGTAATTCTTACGCAATGTGTTCTGGTGCTTGCAGAGTAATTACATGTGTTGTGTATTTGGCTATTCAAAATATCTATCTTTATATATGCGAATGTGCTCTGAACTCGTGCACAAAACTTTGCGATTCATGTACTGTTAGACCGCATAGTTTTTACTCATCTGGCGTACTACTGAGTGCCATATTTTGTGGCCTTACTCTTCCTTTTTACGCATATTTGTTTTATTTGCTAAGCGACAAGGCGTAGCCAGTGCCGCCATAAAGGCGGCAACGTCTCCTAATATGCATTTCAGTGAAACAAATTATATTATTCAACTTCTTAGTTACAAAAATTACGGCGCATGTTTACGTCGGAAAGTTGAAGGAAATAAATAGCCTTCACGTCTTTACACCTAAAAAGGGCCACGTAGACCAAAATCACTGGCACCAGATTGACCTCACCAGATTACGCACGCGGAGCCGGCGCGCGGTCTACTCGCGCTTCCCTCTTGCCACCAGCCGATACCGATTGACGCGTTGTCCGCGGCTCCCGATTGAACGCCCAAGCACTTCAGCAGCAGGGGCGAGACGGGCTCCCTCGTCGCACGTTATATGGCGAAACTTGGTTTTATACTCCGCTCCTTACTTCACAGGGGGGCTGCAACGCGGGCTGCGCGACTCGCGGTTCTGCGTGCGCAATGAGGAGAGTTTAGCAAATCATTTCACGGCAGTCATTGTGATCCACATGGCCATTTTGAATTGCACAAACATGGCGCTGTGGTTTCATGATGATGCCCTTTTGTTCTTTCCAATGTACGAGGTGATAATTTTTAGGTTTTACAGAATTTTTTTTTAAAATCGCCCGGTGCTGATAACGTAATCCTATTCCTTGAGTTGTATTATTCAGAGCGGCGGAAATTACTTGCACGAGAAACGGAAACGCAAATCCAAATAATTAACGAAATTTCACTAATTCGCTGACGTCATTGCGGACCACAAGCCGTAGCAAAACTTTGTAAGTATCTCTATAGTGTGTATATATGTGTGAGTGACTGTACGTGTTGTTAAGCGTTTCTCACTGTGTGAGTCGTAATCATCACACAGCACCTGGAGTAGCATGTCAGGCGAACAGCCAGGCTAACATCGCCACCATATCATTAAAGCGTGTATTTATTTGCCCACAAACGATTATTTGCCGGTGGTGCACCGTCTAACCTTTGAATGCACTATCTCGATTGCTAGTACTAAATTTGGAGACAGTGAATCCATTTGTTCGGACAAATGTATGAAGAGGTGCGTCGTACGGCGAAGGCGTGACATGTCACTAAAAGCGATATCACGTGCATAAGTAAGCTCGTCAGCCGTGGATTGTCTTACATAAAGAATTGTCATGCCTAAACAATTATCGTTCGAGGGTGGCCATGCGTGTTCATGGCTGACGGGCTGGCGCAGGAGCACATCCGCCGATAGCTTTTGTGTTTTGTGCCACTGTGCGACCTTTCAGTTGATAGCCGGCGTTTGCGCTTTCCTTTTCGCCCTTGTGGCTGTGTTTTGTAGGCCTGCCTTTTCATACCACGAACCGCTACCAACTCGGCCCAGCTCCCCCTCCGCCTTCGAAGTTTTAACACACGTTTAATTGCGAGTTCGCGCAGCAGGCGAAACATTTACTGCGACGCGATTAAACGGTATGGTATACGTAAAACCTCGAGATTGTTTCTGGCAACAGTCAAAACTCCAACGACTGTCGATCGCCATTTATTTCGGGAAGGGTGGGAAGGCGCCACTGAGACACAGTGCATTGCAGGTAGCCATTTCGCTTTAGCGGCCCACCAGGCGCCACGTGATGACCCCTCTTGCTCCCGGATCACCGGCACCGCACTACACGCGGTCGGTATAAGCAGAAGGCGGCGGTCAAAAATGGCCCGTCGGCTCGTTTGCCTCCTTCGGACGCCGCTAGCTGTGAGCGCGCGCGCCCTCCGACAAGATCCGCGCTTCGGGGAAGCTAGCCGGACGTCAATAGAGAGAATTTATTTCCGTGAAAATATTTTTCATTACCTTGGACATGGGATCTGTATATTTGTAGGTATTCACACTGTCAAACGCATTCATCCATTGAGCTGCCGCGCGGTGGTTGAGTGGTCGTAAGCAGGCAGAATAAGCGGACGCTCACTCATGCTCGCACAGCCTATATGGTGTTCTGCTGCCGAGCACGAGATGTCGGATGGTATTTCCGGCTGCGGCAGTCGCATTATGATGGCCTATATGTGTCGCTTCGGGACATTGAGCAGAATCAATCAATCAATCAATCAATCAATCAATCAATCAGTATTTATCCAGTTTCATAGTCGTTACGTACATGTTTCAGTTTTTTCTCTTTTCGTTCCTGAAGATTGAAACGAAGCAGCCGTAAGCATGTTGGTTTAATTTTCAATAATCGGGCACTCGCTCACATTCACTCACCAATATTTTTGTAGGCTATACACTCACTCATACTAATGTGCACAGCCTATGGTGCTGCGCTGCTAAGCACGAGGTCGCGGGATCAAATCCCGGCCGCGGCGGCCGCATTTCGACGGGAGCGAAATGCAAGAACATCCGTGTCCCGTGCACCGGGGGCACGTTGAAGATCCCCTGGGGGTCAAAATTAATCCGGGGTCCCCCACTACGGCATGCCTCAGAATTAAATTGTGGTTCTGGCACGTAAAACATCAAAATTCAATTCAATTCAACCCAACCACTGATATCCGCTATGCATGTGCCTGTCCTCATGGTGGGCCAGCGTTTGTCCCCGCGATTACAGAACGCATCGCACTCCGTCCGCTGTTTCGACGGCGATGACAGCTCAGCATTAATAGCGCGCCTTCGCGCTTAGGATCAACGCTGCCGCTGCCTCGCGACAGGACTGCGTTTTCACGTTGGAAAGATCTCTCCGATCGGACTATGCGGAGATTCGTAAGCTGGTAAACGTTATAGAAGATAATTAGAACGGCGAGTATCAGCAATTGTCGAGATCACTCCTTCGAGGTTGGGAACTGTCTCGAATTCGGTCGTAGCTAACTGACTTGTTAGAGAAACGTAGCAACATGCGTTACAAGCTTTTATTGCCTTCCTTAGAGCGATTGGGGTGTACGACAGCGGCGCGCACCGCCGCTCCGCTTAAAGCAGGTCTCTTCCTTAGATCTTAATGCGCGAGTCCCAATAGAACCAGAGACGAGGTAAGGGGTGGCTCCGTATCAAGAGACTAACAAAAACCAGGAATTCGCCATCGTAAATAGCCCTCGTCGTTTAACCTCTTTTCGAGCGGCCAAATGCCTTCTTGCTTTCTTCTTTTCTTTCTTTCGGTTTTCCTCCTCTCCGCCTCCAAAGTCGACGTATGCACACCTGGCTGTGGCTATTTTCTGAACAAGATCTGGTTAATCTAAAAATCTCTTAAGAGGAAGCTTTAGCTCGAGTGCTCCTATCTAAATACATGTAAAAGGAGAATTCGTTTTTCTAGGCAACCACTGCACCAAATTTGACGAGGTTTGTTGCATATAAAATAAAAACTTAAAATCTAGTGACTGTTGGTTTCGAATTTTTGAGTTAGGTCGTCAATCTTTTATTAAAAATTGGCGAAAATCAAAAATTTCCAAGAAACGAAACTATCAAGTTTACAACTCTGTAACTCAACCACTAAAGATTATAATACAATTCTGTGAATTGCATCTAAAAGTACATCCATAGCGGACAAAATTGATATGTTACACATGAATATAAAAAAATTTAATCATAGGGAAATACAACTTTTGTAAAACCGTTGTAACCAACGTAACAAATTCATGTAAGATGTAAAATGACATATTGAATTTGTCCGCTTTGAATGATCTAATGGATGCCGTTTACAGAACCGCGATATCAGTTCTTGATGCATAGCTATCAATTTGTAAACTTCGTGCTTCTATTCTTTTCAAACGGTCAAATATTTGAAAATCGTTTTAGGAAAATTCAAGCCCTAAATCGAAATTCCGCTTCCAACAGTCACTAGAATTTAACTTTCTCTTTCAAATGCAACAAATTTCATCAAGATCGGTCCAGGGGTTATCTCATAAAAACGTTTTTGCGTTTTACATGTATTTGAACAGGCCGCGTCGGAGTTGGGCCCGAGCTAAAGCTTCCTCTTAAAGAGGGATTTGAGCTCTTCGCGCTCGTCAAACCGCACTGGCGTGCTCAATGCTGATTTGGTTAAGCGGCGCCCCGGTTAGCACCGGTGCCACCTATCGAATTCGCAATTAGCCCCTGACTAATCAAATCAAATCAAATAAAATCAAGTTTATTTCAACATACAACTGATGCTGAGGACCGTGGACAAAAAGCCAGCAAGGCTTGACGTGGTCCATGGCCCCGTTTTACAGGCAGCAACAAATGCAACAAAGGATTGGCCCGGTTAAATACAATAGTAATTGGAAAAATAGGATTCCCACGCTAATAACTGCGAATCATTAATCATGACTAGCGAACTAATTCCCCGTTTACACGCGTCCGCGTGACTCACGTGTTTCGAAGCTACGTTAAATAGTGCGCAGCAACTAAGGCAGCCAACAGACTGAGGACGCGTGCAGAAAGACGATGACCCGGAGTGCTGAAAAGCGCAATGCATGTAATCAAAGTGTTCCGTACCGAACACGGCGTAAGTATGCCGTGTTTAACCGGGTAAAGCGCGCACACCCCACCTTTCCACAATCCGCTCCCTGCACCCTGTTCTTTAGCCCTTTGCGGAGCACAAAAAGAAAAAGAAGCAGAAGAAGGGAAAACAGAAAAAGAAAGTTTAAGCAAGGGACACTAGCTTCAAGGGGTGCACCAGGTGAGATCATGCTCATCGGCAGTAGGAACGATGGACAATATCGAATAACAGATTCCTATCTTCGGCATCAATTATTTGTGTATTATACGTAGCAGTCATTGAACCCACAGGAGCCGTAATGCTGACTCGTATAAGTTCCGAACCTTGTCAAAAAAGAAAAAAAAAAGAAAAACTGGTCCTACAAGAGTAAGATGGTTGGTATTTTCGAAGCGAATCAAGCTGTATATACGGCCATGAACCGAGAAGTGTGCGCAGCTTATCTCCGCAAGTGCTGCGATGCCGCGATAGAAACAGGATGCGCCAGCTGGCTGCGCCAACTGCCGAAAACTTAGTAGCTTCTAATGAAAAACCAGTCGGGACCCCATCTATATACCGCGACGTTGCTGCTGCTTTGTAACTGTTGACTTTGGACGACCTGCACTTAGGAGTGTTTCTATTAATGAGTCTATATTTCGGCCGATAAGGTGAAAAATCCTGCTTTCTCAGGAAAAACGAGTTTGTACTCGTCAACAATCGATACCTGGCCCTGTCGGTCACAGAAGATGCTTCGCTGTTATATTTTGTTCTTCGGGGGCTCTCATAGGGTGGCCTTCCATGCAAGTGCGATTTGCTTTAACGACTGAATTAACTTTTCTTTTCTTACATAGCGTAAAGCATTGCAATGTTCTGTCCCCCCTGCACGCCGCAGTGGGGGACCCCGGATTAATTTTAACCCCGCGGGGTTCTTTAACGTGCACCTAAGTTTAAGTGCACGAGCGCTTTTGTGTTTCGCCCCATCAAAACGCGGCCGCCGCGGTTGGGATTGAACCCGCGACCTCGAACTCAGTAGGCCCAACGCCGTATATATCCACTGGGCTACCCCGGCTTGTCCTATACGAGAATCGCCGAGAGTTAAAAGTGCTAGCGCGCTTTTCACCATGACGCCTACGCACCACGCCTCCAAAGTCGACGCTGGCGTCTTCTGCAGTGCTCGGGGCAACGTTATGGGGCTCTTCATGTCACCTCCTCTGCTTCAGTATTAGAACACAATCGTCGTCATTATATTCGACGCGTCTGTTAAAGGAAGCATACATCTGTGCCCCCCTTGCTCCACCGCGATCTCAATGCTTCTCCGTGCGTTTCGCGAAACAGAATGCGGCAGGCGACGATAAATCGATCGGTCTCTAGACTCGTTCCCGGTCGAAGCCTGCACATTTGGCAGCGAAAGAATTTTGGTAGATGTGGCCCTATAACCCAGATGGCGGCTCAAAAGGTTCAATGAGCGAAGCGAACGGCAAAAATCTCCACATAATTTGATCGGAAAACGCTTTAAAGCAATCGCGTCAGCCACTGACTTCGCAGTTACCTTTTGTGCCGTATGTGGGTTGGCATGTGGATACCGGTCGGCCTATCCCGCTCTCGGCAAAGCTATTGCGCGCGTTTCTTTGTCCGCATCTCTGAGCGGCGTTCAACGCACCACTGAGTTGAATCCCGACTCTGCCGGTTATGCTTCTTTTTCTGGCGTGTTTGTTGTAGCGGTCCATAAGCTTCTAGTCACTTTCGTCATTCTTCGTTCAAAACAAAGGCATGGTTTACTCGCTCTTAAGTCTCTGAGGAGTTATTTAACCGTGTGATAGTTTATGTTATACATAAGCATATACATTATGTTACGCGTAATTCATGCATTATAGACACACTGATGCGTGGATCCTTAGCCGGCGGCTATAGTAACGGACCTGTGCATACGCGTACCACGTAGGAGGAAAAATACGGTTCAAATAAAAAAAAAAGACAATTGCAATACAACTATAGGTAATAAGTAATAAGCGCTTTATCCCAGGTTGGTGCACTAATTTCAAACGATGAAAGCTGCTTCCGAACTTTACACAGACGCAATCGTGCGAATATATTATTACGAGCCGCCCCCCTGGACTAACGAAGATGACGACGACCGCCGGAACGTTGCGCGTGTTCAACCTCCTTGACTACCTCTGTAAATAGTCGTTACACAAATTGTGCCTTGCTTTCCACACTTATTTCATTCCCCGCCACAGCATTATGAGAAACAACTGTACGAACCTTAAGGGATGGGCTAAATCCTTATCTGTTCCCAGTATTCCGCCTCAGTGTCTAAGAGGCAATAATATCTGAGCGCGAAGCATACATTTGGAGCTTCTATTACGCGTTGAGGAAGAACATACACCAAAGTTGCACGTATATTTATGTGAAACGACTTTTGTCAAAAGCACCCGCCGTGGTTGCTCAGTGGCTATGGTGTTGGGCTGCTGAGCACGAGGTCGCGGGATCGAATCCCGGCCACGGCGGCCGCATTTAGATGGGGGCGAAATGCGAAAACACCCGTGTACTTAGATTTAGGTGCACGTTAAAGAACCCCAGGTGGTCTAAATTTCCGGAGTCCTCCACTACGGCGTGCCTCATAATCAGAAAGTGGTTTTGGCACGTAAAACCCCATAATTTAATTTAATTTTTTTTTGTCAAAAGCATTATGGATGAATTATCCCGAAGAAACCGAACGAGCGTTCACAGGAGCTTTATAGTAAATGTTCGCGAAAAAAGGAAAGAAATACGATGTTATCAATTCAGTTCGATAATCGCACAGGCGAAGCAAGAGCAATAATTTCGTTGCTATTGCATAAGTCTAGTGAGGGTGCATTACTTTTGACTTCATGCTGCCCTCTTCTAAATACGTAGAATGGGTCCAACGAACTTACTTTATTTCCTTGTCCAGGGGCGCTATAATGTGAATCTATAACTAACTTTCTATCCATTTCTGCAGTCAGCGCTCCACGATTCGTCAAAGTTTTTTTCGGGCCACCTCTGCTATGCCACATGACCTAACGAAAACAGCGGAAACACCCCATCTAATATAACGTGTGCACACTGATTATGCATGATTAAACCGAACAAAATAAAAATAAGTCTTTCCGATTCTACACCGTTTTTGCCATTAGCGCTGCGCCATTGGTCTGAAGTTTTCGGGCTGTAGTGCCTAATTCGCCTATCTGTCAAGCGACGTCACAAAACTGCGAAAGCTCACCCCGCCAAAGTGGCGTGTCGCATTAAAGATGCATTAGAACCGGTTGAGGACACTGTCTACTCGGAGCTGCCGGGGACCATGAATGTTTTTGTGTATAACAAACACTTTTGCGTGGCAGTATAACGCTGTCAAGCCCTTTCGGCACGTTTACGACATCGGTCTGCCAACTCTTCTTCGCTGAGGATCCGTTGTAGCGGCATTTTTACCCTTCGGTTGCACGCCGCCGCGATTTTCGACCAGCCACCGCAAGCTAAGCAAGGGGAAGCGGGCCAATCCCAGAAGCAGGCACCACCCTCCTCGTCCGCTTATCTACTTTCACTGCGCTGGCTCGGCCCCATCGAAAATCTCTCCACTGCTGCGCGCTCCTCGCCTCTTGTCAGCCAATTAGATAAGAAAACTTGTCAAGATAGGCAATGCCCTTCGCTTTGAAAGCCAACAAAGTGACTTCCTATCAACGAGGTGAGTGTTTGACAGGTGTTTGACCAATGTGCCCTAAGTGCAAGTGTGAAGAGACCATCAGTCATCTTCTGTGCCACTGTTCTCGCTTTGATAACCAACGTCAGACTCTCCAGTGTGCCTTGAATAGATGGGATGACAGGCCATTTACAGAAGCAAGGATCTTGGGAGCCTGGCCTCACAGTTCATTAGCTTAGAAAGCAGTTCGAGCGCTTCTTCACTACCTGACGGCAACAGACTTGAGTGCCCGACTATAGACATCCTACACCTAACTTAGTGCATGTGAAAGTGCGGTATAGACTCATGTTCTCTCTCTCTCTGTCTCTCTCTCTCTTTCACTCCCCAATCCCCTCCCCACGTGTAGGGTAGCAAACTGGACTCAGTCTGGATAACCTCCCTGCCTTTCCCTCTCTCTCTCTCTCTCTTGACAGGTCGGTTCAAACAACGCTGCAGGTCACCACCTGATGCTTGTGTCGGCGGTTACGTAAATTTGACGTCAGAAGAATGGAATAAAAACGGATTGAATTAGTTTTACGTTGTAGGGACACTGTACTACTTGTGACTGCTTGTCAGGGGAGCAAGGATCCCTCCAAGCTGGCGCATATGACCATTCTGCTTTTTGTCCCGGTTTCAAACGCCGGTTCCGTTATTGTGCTAATTTACTAATGCGGTCATCAATGTTCGACGCCGGCGGTGAATGAATCATTATGCTGTAACTCAACACTGCCTATAGATGCTATGTATTGCATTCATACTTCTCCATTCATACGTACATCAGCTCGAGTAACGTATGTTGTATCAATTACTGACGTAATCACATCCCTTACAACTTGGACTTGTTTCGCGCAAGAGCTGGATGAGAAAGAGGTGGCGAAAGGGAACTTGTCAGTACAGCACAGAATTTAATGGTCTCTCATGCGCATCGTAATTGATCTGCGGCTAGGTAGAACCGAATTAATCCGAAAGTAACATATAACGGAGAAATCAGGGGAGATTCGAAGTAGTCGGCGACGTTTTGCATCCACATCAGACTGCTTTTCCATTGGTGAAGCGAGTCTCACTGAATGTCGAACAAATTCAGCAGGCAACTAATCGCTGCTACCGTTCCAAACTTACGTATATAGCCAACCGATGGGATCAACTAGACAACAGAACAATGCTAACGGTCATTAGCACAGCGCGGAGTTTTGATCGCTCCTGGAGAACATGCATACACAAGTTACCAACAGTTTTGCCATGACATCCGCGGTGGCCGACATACCGTTTCTGAAGAAAATTCTGAATCTACCCCATCTTTCAACTGTTTCCTTTTTTTTTATGTATAACACGTGTCGGCGCAAACCGTTAAGAAGAGCTCTCTGTGGCATCCACGCAACTTCACAGGGTAATGAACTCGCGCCATAGAGCACGAGTAACACGAGGCCCTCCACACGTGCGTTGCGCTGGAACGCTGGCAGAGCCATGGATGTCTTTGTTCTTGCGAGCCAACGGCCAACAAAGGACTTCATTTCTTACTCGTTGCCCTCACTACAAAAATTCGCTTCCAGTTACCCACTCTGCAGTGTTTCCCCTGTGAACCTCGCAAGGCGAGCTATACAGGCTCGAGTCTTTGCTTTTCGCCAGCAGCGCGTGCCCGACTGTATACGACGCGCTGCGCGCGAAGAGCTATAGCAGGTCCCGGCTATACAGGATGGGTCACGCGGCCAGAAAGGTCTGGCTCGCCTTTTACTCTCGCGCGCTCGCGCTCCATTGAAAGCGATCGTGACGCATCCGAGCCTTAACGGCGTAGTACGTATCCTTAAATAGCGTTGTCTTTATATACATATATATATATAAAAAGAGGCCGCCTCAAGCACGAAATCCGCATGGACGGCGGCGCGTCTCGTGCCTCGAACGCGCTGTTTTGCCATCGTTCCCGCTCCGCGCGCGGCGCTAACAATGGCCGGCCAGTTTGGGCTTCGGCGATGATGGTGTTTCCACCTCTCTCGATGCTCTCTTCCAGGCGTCGTCGGCCGGCAGGGGCTGGCTTCGTGCGCACCCCTCGGGCGCCGTGCACAGTCGCGTGCATTCACGGCCGGCTGCCGTCGCTCGCGCGTCGGCGGCGGCGACGGGTGGCCTTGTTTCCCTAATGAACGAGAACAGCGGATCGCAGCCCCATCGCGCAGGTGTTCCCGTCTCAGAGGCGGCGCGTTACAGTATGATGGGCACGCGTGCACGTGCGCTTGCAATTCTTGATGCGCCTCGTCGCCGGCCATATCACGTCTATTTGACCTGCCCGCCTTTATGTTTATTCGCCTGACACACTCTTTTCAGTGTGCGCTCTCGCTGGATCCCATTTCCTGTACAGATAAAGGCATCGCCAACTGAGATCTCTCGAAATTACGGCCGCGGTGTTCCGTGCATGCTAGGAATCACTGTCAGCTGATCTATAGAGGTAGTCTATTTCTTGGGGCGCTTTGTATACACGCAGAGGACTAATAATGCACGAGGAAAAGAGGCCTTATTACTTGCGTGCGCGCGGGCCTTCCTCGCCTTCTCCGTTATTTTCACTTCTCTGCAGGTGTCGCAGTGTATTTCACGATTTTAGCTAATCGAAAGTGACAGAAGCTTGTCTCTTTATTTATTAGAAGAAAACGCTGATCCGGACGCTTGGAAACGTCGGCGTGAGGTTATCTGAACGCTGAAATGTGATAGAGACAGAGATAGCACATGAGCAAGCGGGCGCTGACCAATCGACGAAAGTAAGCGAGAGTGACATGACATCGATTAAGGATGTGCGAGCAGTAGTTTTTGAGATCGAATCTAATACGAATCAAATAGTGTGAGAAGCGAATCGAATATCGAATACTTTTTTGGATAGTTTGCGAATAATGTACTGCCTTCCCACGATTAATATCAAACGATTTTCACGTTCTGATAATCACAGCATTAGAAAGTTTCTGTCATTACACTGCACACTATAAAGCACGCTTGAATAAAGAAAGCGAGAGCGAGACAAAAGCAAAGGAAAGACAGCGAGGTTAACCGGAGATTCCCCCGGTTGGCTACCCTGTACCGGGAAAGAGGCCACGGGATGCCAAAAACACAAAGAGGAACATTAGGAACAACTAAGCAGTTCGCGAACTCGGAGCTCTTTGGAGAATACGTGCTAATGCATTATCCCAGCGATAACAATGACATCCTATGAATATTTTACGGATATCCGATACCAGTGCATGGATATTATAGGGATGTATCGAATACATCGTGGGGACATCCCTCCTACGATTGTTTCACTGCACTTTTCGTGTCCTGCGGACATCCCTTGCATGTATGAGAGGGACATCTTGTGATCGACATGCTGCGTAAATTTTGCAGACATAAACCAGGACGTTTTGCAGAGCGTTTGCTTTAATGTCTATTACGTTCGCAGCACACGCTGTGTGACAGATTGTAAAGGGAAAGCACCCACGCATAAAAAACAGATACATCATGTGCGCACTTTACGAAAGCACACACGCGAGCGGAAGTTCAGTATACTTTCTTCTAGGCCTTCCGCCATGCGCAAGTGACTCATAGAACTAACGGAACTTTTCAAATTAATTGCGTCAGAAAACTCGCCAAGTACAATGTGCAAACGAGCTGCACGAGCTGTAACTCGAACATGCGATAAAACATAAATCCATTACGAGGAAACTCGATGACACAACTCTACTGTCCGTGTGCCATATTCTTGGGACATCCGTGGTAGGTTATCCTAAGCTGGACCTCCGGCGGAAGTTCTATTTGTTTCCGAAACGGTGCACGGACATTGGAACATGATTCCGATGTACTAACTACGGAGTGTTTTTACTGGGTGCAGATAAAGTTGATAAAGGCAGCCTTGCTGGCCAAATATCTGGGTATACATTCGCGACCAAATAAAAATAGCACGCTATGTTCGGCGACGGCAGAGCCTTAAAGAAAGAAATTTCTTTCCCTAGTTAGAGTGGTCGTGGCAGCTGGTGCCACTATCATATCAAGTATGTTGCAATGAAACGTGTATTTAATTCGATGAAAGGTACTATGCCTATATATAGCACCAAACAATACCCACTCTGAAATTATGCGTCTAAAGAACATTTTATTTGCAGTGATCGTGTTTAGCCGGCAAAGTCTGGATGTGTGAGCGACGCGACGTGCTCTCGTACGTTATACGTCCTCTGTCGCATTTTGCTTTAATTTCATGGTTGATCATGACGTGAAGTATTCAAAAACTGTTCGAGACATATTCGGATTTTCGAATGGTGGCTATTCGATTAGAGAACGGAATCGGATAGGGACAACATTCGATTCGTTATTAGAAAGTTCCGTCGAATATTCGCACACTCCTAACATTGGTCGCGGCGTTAATGAAAGCAATAGAAAGGCTAGTCTGGCCGCTGTCATGAAATGTGGGTGCGCTGTCACAGTCTATAGCCTATGTTTGCGGAATTTTCAGCGAAACTCGCTGTTTTAAGAAAAGTCAACAAAGAAACAACTGAAAATCATCCGCTACTTGCTCAAAATACTTCAAAGGCCAGGGAGCGTACTGTAGTATCCGAAGTCATTGTCAACCTCCGTAATGCCGCAACTGGCCCCAGAAAAGGTGTGGGCGATGTCTAAGTATCTAAGTAGAAAATATTTATGAACGGAGCGTGAATACTGGGCACGACCACAGTCCTTCATAGAAAACACCAAGTTCCCGGATTCATCTCCCCAATCGAAGTCACAGTTAGTCAAGCCCTCATCTTCTGAATCAAAAGTTTATATTGGTGGAAATTTCCTCGGTGTTCAAACAGCACGATTGCGGTGGCATCACTTTGCGAGGAGTATGCATGCGAATAATAATAATAATAATAATAATAATAATAATAATAATAATAATAATAATAATAATAATAATAATAAGAAGAAGAAGAAGAAGAAGAAGACGAAGAACAATAGCAACAACAACAAATATTTCGGCAGGTACACTTAAGACTGCTTACATGTGGGAATGCGAAAGCATTATACCATTTGTAGACCTCGGAACGTCATGAACGTGGTCACTGCATGCATGAGCGCGCTCATGAACGCGCTCACTAGGCACACCTTTAGTCAGCTAGGACCGTGGAGCCGTTGTGGAATCGGGGAAGAGTGATCGTACCACACCGCGGAGGCTCGGGTCCGGTTACCACCCAGAGCGAAATGCACCAAATGTTCGTTCCAAAGCCACTAATTTACTTTGTTTACAGGAACCTCCCTGAGGAATTTAACGTCGGTCCTAGCATTTTTTATGTGTTTTTACTCTTTGCGCCGTCAGCCATTTTGGTAGCATCTTTCGCTCACGCCGACTACGACGAAATTTCGCTCAATGCCCCCCCCCCCCCATATAACGCTTTCGCATTAATAAAAAAAAAATACATAGGCAGCACACATCCGTGGTGCACCTATGGTAGGCGACACTTTCTTACTTTTGAAGAATGGTGCACTGAAACACAGCGCATGGTACGTATGACGTGCAAGTATCCTTATTTACATATTACGACGCGTCCATGGTTTCGCGTCATTTCTTTGCTTCTTGTTCCGAAGCTGTCTACATCTTCTGAGAGCGCGCCATTTACAACTGAGAGAAAATGTCTTGTGCAGTCTCTCTTATATACGTCTGATGACGTCAATTACCTCGTTCTGATTGGTTAGCCGTACAGAGTACCTTTTTCCTGTGATTTGCAAAATGCAACTGCTCTACTGCAGAAAGACTCCGTGGTGACGATTTCCGCATGTTTGAATTGCTTGATACTATGCGAATGTGTCATACATCACGTGAGTGAACTAAGAAAACATGTAGCACACGCCCTTTAGTAAAAAGGCGCAGTGGGCCATGCCTGATTAGTTATCCATGAGACGTAATGGTGCGGAATGCAGGATGTGTCGTTCAAATTAGTCACTATATAAGCCGATATACAAGACTATCTGACGTCAGTGCGCACTTGCGATAGAGGTTAGAAGAAGAAACGGCCGCCAAAGTGCGCGAGTAATGCTAAGAAAGCGCCGCCATACTGGCGCACAGTTTCAGAACCGGTGTAAGTGCAGTGTGCAAGGGTCAGGATTTATCAAGGATTACCGATTTATCGGTGCACTTTATGAAATCATCCTTTTGCAATAAAAGGGGCATGGGTGGTCTTTCTGGTTTAGGTACATTAAGTTATCTCACAGGCGGGTAAACCCCCTCAATCTCAATCCGAGGGGTTAATAAATTCAAAATGTGCGCAAAAATCACACAAATTTTATTAGTCTAACATGGACAAAAATAGTTCACACGAATAACCGGCGCCTTTAGCTGCCGCGAGGTGAAGACGTACAGGCGCTGAAACGCTGTCTGTCGTAAATATCTCATAACACAGACGACAGAGTGGAAGTTAGGCGAGAGAATAGATTTCCTCCGTATTGTCGTACATTACACGCATGGATGGCGGTACTGTTTCTTGAGGCTTGAAAGTTTACAGCGATATCGGTTATGCGGTTATCCAGCTGCATTTGGGGCGTCGCTGCAGGTCGCTGTCGTATCTCTGCGGCAGCTATTGGGGACGAGCTCTACCACTGGAAAAGCTGGCGCCACCATCGGTGTGACGTTGCATGAGGGATCAAGTGGACACAGCGGCCACGTCGGCTGCTTCGGAAACGCCGAAGCGAACTGAAAATGAAAGTTTAAAGTCCCACCTGGGCTCCGGTAGTGATTAAGCCGTGAGGTTTTACCGCTTGCTATCTACTTGACAGCATTTGAAAGCACTATAATAGGTAGTGGCTGCTTTTGGAGGCGTGCAGCACGGTAGGCTACTGTTCGGTGCCACAGTGCCGGACGCACACAATAGAGCCTGGTGTCAGCCTTATTCACACGTAGCCGCAGGACAAGAAGCTTAGAACCGGCAGACAGCCATCGGCAACAACTCGGGTATGCAGCAAGCACAGACTCGAGGAAGATTTATGCTACGGCATCGGGACTGCGATGTTCGGTGGGTAGCTGAAAACGCGCACTTAGACGCCCGCTGCCCGGTTAATGTCATGACGCTTTTTTTTTTTGGTCGACGAACTTGTTGATGCTAGATTCTAGCAAGTTCACTGGAATGGAAAGGGAGCGGCAAGAAGCACATTAATAAAGGGTATGGACATGGTCATGTTTGTGTTATTAATTAATGTTCTGGATTACGAAAAAGAAGCAGCGGGAGATCGCATGCTCAGAAGGACGCTCAACATACAGTGCGACGCTACTTGAGAAATAATATTTAAATGTCCAAAAATTTAGAAGAAAAAGAAGATTGAATCGTCGCGACGGCACATCACAGTCGCCGTAGGCGTCGAAGTCTCTATAACGGAATTATTTTTGAACAGCTCTGATAGCGTCCACGCAACACTGGTTGCTTATGTACTGTCAAATGCTCACATTCTGCGCACTAAAGCTCATGGTACGGCGCGAAAACGCGCTCGTAGCGGAAGCAAAATATCGTGCGCGGACATGCATGAAGACGCTCAGTCGGTCGCTGCGTACCCGTGCGATCACTGATTTGAGGCTTCATTCTGTTATGCTCCATTCGGTTATGCAGACAGCCCACTATAAAGACATATTTCACATAGTTCACTCTCAGCATTTACCTACCTTTCACGCAAGAAGCCGGTTCGGGAGACTCCATCGCGGCGACCGCACGCTGTGGCGTTCACTACATCTTCGGTAAAGAGATAGCATCTGTAAACGTTTCTGTGCTTCCAGTTTATCCAAGATTATTATTTTGACAGTAAAAACTTCCCGGGTTTTGAGAGTACTTACAGAAATCCCCAGGTGGTGCTTTTATTGAGCACCGTAAGCCAAACCCATGAGGAGCGCGCCGCGTTATCTCTCATACTAGGCAAGGGAGGCGCTTCCGCCAGATGGCGACTCCGTAAGTCCTCGCCCCCAATAATCCATCATGTCATGATAGAAATCACATAATGAGACGGAAGAAAAGAAGAGCATCCCAAGCGGCTCTTGTGGATCTTCATTTTCGGAAACTGACGGCCCGACCAAATGCGCCACCAGGGTATTTTTCTGCAAATAAGCTCATCCCAGGCACTTTGCGGAAAGTAGAATGGGTAGGTAGGGTCATGTCTCGATTCGTTTCTGGCCTCTTCAATAAAAAGAAAATACAAATGTTCGTTCGAACTTCCGGCTCCCGCAGCAGCCGCCCAATGCTGTAACCGGTAGGCCACGATCGCACGCATGTTTTTCTTGTGTCAACGCCAAGTATAGCTCTCTGACTGGCGCGTCGGTCACGTCCCATAAGACGATCGAGAGCACGTGCGCGCACACCAGGTTTCACCTCTCCCGTGCGCCAAGAGCGGGAGCGTGCAGACCGCTACACCCCCCCCCCCCCCCCACCCACTTACACTTCCCCGCCTTTGTGAACGGCCCACATTTCCCAGTCTTTTCTTCGCGGCAGATAACGCGACAAAGACGCTGTGCGACATTGTGCTGCCTTTGGGATCAGCCCGGTCGTAACGGAACAGGTTGTAAGCTTTCTTCGCCGAATTAAAAAAGGAACTGTCTTCGTGCCGTCACCGTCGTTACACAGAGACTCGCCTAACAGATACAATTGCTTGCTTTACATAAACAGGTTTGTCCATTTGGTAACTCTTTGAAGAACCCCAAGCAATGCCGGAAAAGCCAACTACCTGAAAAATCATTCGCATAACATCGATTCCTACTGTGCGTGGGATCCAGGCACGTACCCAAGGGGAGGCCCGGGGGACTCCCCCCCTCCCCGCCCGCGCCACCAATCCTCACACACATTCCTAAAGCGCCGCCAAATCAATGTTGAGATTTCACAGCTATTTGGCGGTCAACATTTTGCTGCCTTTTTCACTCCTTTTGGATGGCGGTAGTTATCGGCATCTCCTGCAGTTTTCTCATAGATTCGGCGCCCGCGTGATTAACTCGAAATGCGTTCAGCTGTCACCACCTATTCAATGGTCACGCGCATTGCTCTTGCTTCGTTAGTTCAACTTTCTTTGTTTAGGCAGATCCAGGAGGAAGGAGATTCCGTTCGTAGTCAGCTGGTCTGTATGCACGAGAAGCGAGTTGCGGCCTAGCAAAACGCCAGTTGCGTTTAACTTGTCCTTTTGCTTCATTATTTCCTCGAGTGACGGCTCGCCGCGACGGTGGCAGATCCTCGGAGCCATATGCCCGCGATATGGGTTAAATAAGGTGCAAAATAAAATAATGCGAAACAGCTTCTATCATCAAACCCTACAATAACCCTTAAGAGGAAGCTTTAGCTCGGGCCCAACTCCAATGCGGCCTATTCAAACAGACGTAAAGCGCGAAAACGCGTTTCTGAGATAACCCCTGGACTGATCTGAATGAAATTTGTTGCATTTGAGAGAGGAGGTAAATTATAGTGACTGTCGGAAGCGGAATTTAGATTTATGGGGTCAATTTTGTGAAAAAGATTTTCAGAAATTCGAAAAGAATAGGCACACGAAGTCTATAGATTAATAGCTCTGCATCAAAAAGAGATACCGCGGATCTGTAAACCGCATCCATTAGATCATTTAAAGCAGACAAAATCGATACGTCAATTTATATATTACGTTAATTTGTTACATTGTATACAAGGGTTCTGCAAGAGCTGTATTTCTATATTACTGATATTTTCTAGATTCATGTGTAACATATCGATGTTGTCCCCTTTAGATATAATATGAGGTGCAATTCACAGAATTGTGATATTGTTTTTCCTTGCTGAGTTAGAGAGTTGTAAACGTGATAGATTAGTTTACTAAAAATTTCTGATTTTTTGCCAATTTTTCAGTAAAGAATTGACAATCTAAATCAAACATTGGAAACAAACAGTCTTACGTGTGTTTAGAAACGAGTATCCGAGCTAAGGCTTCCTCTTAAACCCATAAGCAATATGACTGTCACCCGTTACCTCATCTGGTTTTTCTAATTGTACAGCACTTTTAGTGCAAACTTGGCAACTGGAAACAAGAGTCGCAAGAAGTTGAGAAGTTAAGCGATCTGCTAAGGGAGAGAGCCAAGGCAGGAAGCAAAAGCGAATATTAACAAATTTAAGAGCTGTTTATCAAAATCTTTATGGATCAACATCTTTTTATTTAAAAAGAAAGTAGAGAAAACGCCGCCGCAAAAGGAGAACAATTCCGTGTGTTTTGAATGACGCCTCTGCAGTTATCAGTCGAGCCGCCTGACGTAGCCACTTCTCTGCTGTGCTTATGTATAGGTGTTTTTCTAACCTTCCGCGGTGGGCTCAGTACGTCTACAACCGCAGCGTTCTGCGCTCTACACGGTTGTACGGGACTGGCGGCCACGCATTGTTACGTAACTTCCTAAATAACAATACGAGTCGGTTGTGGCACTTGGTAGATATGTAAACGAGGGATCCAAAAGAACTGTGATTGTTCCACAAATGTGTATTCCTCTATAATTCTTCCAGAGCTAATTCAAAAAACGCTGTTTCAATCGGATACAACTCAAGTCTGCAGTGAAGCCCTGCACACGCCCTCATAACCGCCAGCCACTGTTCCTCCACGAGGCTGCAAATAATTCGTACTTCAAATTTTGCCTGTTGCCCAAATCAGGCGGTAACCACAAAAATAAATTTATTAGCGCGTAAATTTATACGTTTTCCGTCGCCTATTATAGTGAAATGACGAATGCCTAATCCTTTATTGAACTGAAATAAAATGCTTGCTTCGCTGCCACTATGCAGCATATAATTGTCAAGTTGCACGTTGTATAGTTGTCAAGTTGGCAGTGAAATTTCATGAGTAAAACGGGCTCAGCAGTGAAATGTGCCACAAACTTTTGTAGATTTAATGAATTATGGGGTTTTACGGGTGCCGAAACCATGCCGTAGTGGGAGACTCCGGCAATTTGTACTACCTGGGGTTCTTTAACGTGCACCTAAATCTAAGCATGGGTGTTTTCGCATTTCGCCCCAATCGAAAATGCGGCCGCCGTGGCCGGGATTCGATCTCGCGACCTCGTACTTCGCAGCCCAACATCATAGCCACTATGGACTATGGGACCTCCTTATGTATACTATGTACATGTAATTATCTGTATTCTTACTAATAAATAAATTATGAAATTATGAAATTCTAAGCAACCATGGCAGGTAGACTTCTGAAGAGTGAAATGCTAAGACCCCATACACTTTGTCCATGTCTGTTGCACACTTCATTTCTACCGTCGATGAAAAGACTTCAAGAACAGCAGACGCTCCGGAGGTATCAAGTACGACGCCATTTTGAAAAGGCCGCATGACGACGACTTTGTTTGTTTCTGTGATTGGCTGGCAGAGTAACACAACCCCGCGTGGGCGGTGTGCCTTGTTTGTCAACTGCTGTTTTTTTAAAGTTGTATGCTACCATAGAAATCTTTATTTTACACTTTCGCTTTTTTAATTGTTCTTGGCAGTGTTCTTCCTGCGCTTCTTTCCTGCGTGAGTTCATTTGATGTGGTTTCTTGCTTGCCTAGTAAAGGAGAGGTGTATCTCACAGGCGTACCTGCGAGATACTCCTTATTTCATTTCTCTTTTGCCGGTTTACGTGTCTTTACGGTGAATGGCGGGCGTTATTAACATTTGTACTAGTAAAGGTACCCCCCCCCCCCTCATTTGCATAGAAAAGTTACCTTGGGTTGGGCCCTCCCCCCCGAAAAATAATTCTGGGTACGTGCCTGGTGGGATCTGCATACTTTTGTTTACATAATGGTGCTCGACGAGAAACTGAGATACGCATGTCAAGTGGTGAAGTGTGTATGCAGCGGCCAAAACAACCATAATGGAGTCCACATGCTCAACACAAATAATGCACAGGATGGTCAGCGATGCAGGCACTTCCTCCACTCCGGCTGCAATGGCATTGAGAAGTAGATAGCTCTAGCTTCACATGCGCAGAAGTTTTGCGCACGTAAACGCGAGAGTTCTACGTGCGCTACGCGCCCCATCCGTGGGACGCTTCTTGTTGCACGTACGCGAGAGTCCGCAGGTGTAGGTATAGGCCTCGCAAACAGATAGTTGCTTCCGCGTGGTCTACTGGCACCTCCTGCCGGCATACGGGAACGCTACTCCCGCCAAGTTCGTTCAAGACGAGCCGCAATCGGAGCCATCACGTGTTTCTCGCACTTCGCTAACTGCGTGGCCGTGCTAGCTTGTGCTGCGTTCCCTGCCTGGTAGCTCGCAAAGCCCGTCACGTACACGTGGGACGCGCGACGCAAGGGCACAGCTTTGACGTGCGTACGTGAGACGCGACGGGCCTCCCTGCTTTCGGCGCATGCGCATTTAGATCCCGCGAAATCTTCACGCACGTAGCGCTTCTACGTACGTGAAATTAAGACTGTCTAATAAATGTGGAGTAATCATAAAGACATTGTCAACAGAGGATACATATCGGTCGGAAGTCCTTTTGACCGTGCAAGTGCTTCAGGTGCTGTATCATTTGATTGAAATACGATTTTGAAGAAACAATTGGTTCGGCGTTTAGGGCCCTCGCAGTTCATCAACAATCCTCAGGTGGCGCCTATGAAGGGCTCGCATCTGTGATTTTGATGTGGTGGCCCAATAGAATATCAACGACCTGCACAAGCAACGATACAGTGCATTCCAGTGCCCACTTGAGACACGCAGTAATCAACAGCACCGAGTTGAAATTAATCAGACACTGCTTGCGCCAACAAATGAAATACATGATAATAATATCAGAAAGGAGCCGCACCTATACGCACCTCGAAAACAGACTACTCGCGCATAGCTGCGAATGTTTTTTTTTCCCCGCTTGTAATGCTCCGGCTATCGCTATCACGACATCGGGCGTTGGATTAAAACGAAACTCTTTGTCGCAACGCTCGCGAAATGTATCTATGCAAATTAACAGTTAGACTTTGAATTGAGAAAAAAGAAATATTTGGTGAGATTAGAACACTAGCATAAGATGAAATTTATATGTAGCATTACATAAGTCGGAGTACGCTTTTATTTCCTTCAAAGAGCGCTTTGCGTTCTTTGCACAATATGTGTCACCCCCCCCCCCTTCCTCCCCTCTCGAACATGCTCGCAGATATATTGTAAAAGTCATTAGTGAAGAGAGAGATGGAGAGAAGAGAGGGCAAGAAAATTAACCAGGTAGCGCCTGGTTTGCTACCCTACACTAGGTGAAGAAGAAGCAGACCTAGAATAAAAAGGAAGCACAAGCCATGCGCGCGCGCACGCACGCACGCATCGACGTTCACCGCGCATACAAGGGCGATCGCAGAGCTCAGTGGTCTTCAAAAAGTGCAGCAGTGCTCATGCGGCCCGAATCGAGGATGACGCTCGAGGAACGTGCCGTTGTGGCCGGCTTAATGGCTATAGTTGCGCTGCTAAGCACGAGGACTCGAGTGCGATTCCCGGCGAGGGCGGACGCCCTTCGATGAGAGCGAAATGCGTAAACGTTTGTTGACCGTGCATTGGGTGCACATTAAGGAACCCCAGGTGGTCAACATTAATCCGGAGTCCACCGCTATGCGGCGTGCCTCATAATATTGTGATCGAGGTTTTGGTACGTACAAAAATTTAATTTTATTTTTTACGCTCGAGGCCACGGACTCAATATTTTTTTCTACCGTGAACGCTCTGTCATCCAGTTGGTTTAAAGCGCCACGCGACATCTCTCTATCATAGTTTTAAAAGGGGGCTGGATATATAGTGTAAAAAGTATAACCGTAAAAGCTACGTTCAACCACAAGCGACGCAGTAATGTCGCATCGAGGTAAACCAGGCGGGATGCAGTCGAAGGGGCAATGAAGGATCAAGTGACTTTAGTAGCGAGTTGGGACCTTGCGGGGAATTCCTATGTTCTAAAGTACTGCGACAAGAAATCGGGCGAAATAGCCGCGACTTCCATATCAGGACTAGCAAAGATTAGGTACGAAATGCGTGTCAACGCTCACGGCAACAAGCCATGGACGGAGTAGAAGCAAAGCTTTCTGAGCTCTTTTGGCGACAACGAGGTATTATTACGGGACAAAGCTATCGTCCGAAAGTATATATACGAGTTTTTGTTACATGTATAGTCGATGGTCGTCTGTGCATCCTACAGCACCACGCACACTTTCAGGCTCCTGAAATTCAAAAAATGGCCGACTTGCCGCGGGTGGCTCTAAAACAAGTAATCTTACTACACTTATATGAGTCATTCTCTGAATGTGTGCATGTATGTACAGATGGCTCGGTTACTGCTATTACTGAAGGACATGCAAAATGGATGTGACAACGGAGGTGACACAAATCGCGCATAGTGCAAGGATAAATAGAATGAGTTCAGAGGAAATCATCCAGTGACCTGGAGAAGAAAATTCGCTTGCAGATTTATAAAGAGTCCGAGTGTATTAATTCTGGAAAGAATGAAAGTTCTGCCTATTACCCCTGCCTCTGGCCTGCTACTTCACGCTGGGAGAATGCGAAGGGGAAAATGCACGGACAGTGCAGAATGATGGATGACTGAGTGTATCGGATGATGAAAATAACGAAAACTTCGCAATCCTCTTCTATGGGGCATTTTAATGCGCTAAGCAGCTATGAGCTCAGAGTTCGGTTATCTTTGTAACATCGCGTTATATCAAGTTCGAACGCACCACCAATGTAAAATAGGAAAACAATTATTGACATTTGTTGGATTAGAACCAGAAACGCGACGGCTGTTATACTATAGGGCACTCTACCACTGCTCCGCAACCATTATTGGCATTTGTTGGATTCGAACCAGAAACCCGACGGGTGTTGTACTATAGGGCGCTCTACCACTGCTCCACAACCGCATCGCATTACGTGCACAAATAGGTTGCGTTATACCCTATACGATAGCGTGCTACATTAAACACACACATACACACACAATCCTGCATGGTGAGTCGTCCAGGCGTGCGTTTTTGGATAGGTGGTTCCTTATTGATCCGACGCGCCGGATAACTCTAAAGTATCATCATTTCACCGATAACACGAACCACCCGTTGAAGAATGAATTTGCCCGCTAGGCGAGGCAAAAAGTGATTACAGGATAGTCCACAGGGTCGTTAACGCGAATGCCAATATTGAGCATTGCATCTACAAACAATTGGTCGGTCGTATGACTGGCGTTGGTGTAATGCGAAGCTGCTTAGAGCACGCGTCCACTCGCGACTGCGCCGTCTGGGTGCGTAAGACACCCTCCTCTCGTCTCCGCGTTGGACACCAGACGACTGGTAAATTGTGCAGAAATTGTATTTTTCCGCGCTGTGCATAATTTGAACAGCTCTTCTTACCACAGGTATGCTCGCGATAGTAAGCCGCTGCCAATTATTTATTGTCTAATTATGGTCTTCATTCAGAAATGTCCGAAGCAGACGTGCCTGTTTTCTGCCGTTGTCCAGGCCAACTTTCAGAGTTGGAAACCAGTGGTGAACGAAGAAAATGGTTGGTGTATGGTGCCGTGGTCTTCACTCGATAATGCATCCGAAACGCGATGAGAAACGATCCTATAGCCATCTGTTCTTGTGCCGCCGGCGTAAGCTGCAGAATAAGACATTGTGCTGAAGGTGCAGAAAACTCGCTCCAAAGCAGTGCGATGATATCTGTACTGAAGGCTCACCGACCGTGTTCCCCCTTTACGAGTTGAATCCTACTTCGCCATTCTACTCAAGATGTATTATGAAGCTCGGATGGAATTATCAAAGCTTTTCGTTCGCAAGAGCTGTTTGTTATTGGCTTTCTAAGGAAAGCTGGTCGACAGCACTTCGATAACACCGCGATCATATGGTTTCCAGCGCACGTCGCCACCGCCACCGATGAGGGCCTCATTAACTTGAACGAGGTAGCACACCGCTCTGCGCGAGAACTGACCCGCCGCGCAGAATCGGAGACCGCCTCTTCGAGTTCGGAACTCCTGGTTCAAAACACGCGAGAACGCCTGGTCAGGTACAATGACATCACCAAGCACTACCAGCTAGGCAGGCGGTTGCTGCCCCCACCTCACCCTATGCTGAAACGTCGCCAGGCAGTCATCTGGCGACAATTGCAAACACAAACATTCCCCAGTCCGGTGCGATTGCAGCACATTTTCCCCGCGCAACACCCGACTGCTCTTTGCAGTTGTTTCCATCCATCCATTGGCCTTCGCTAATCAAACATTCGGTGCCACTATTGGCTGCTACTTGTTCTTATGAACTGATATAGAGTAAGAACTGGGCCCGTATTGACAAAAGGTCTTACGATACAATCGTTCGCAAGAAATAATTCTAGCCAATCCTGATGATGGACATACAATTAGCGAAGGTGCCCGGCCAATCGTAAATAGAACTTACGAAAGAGCAGCTTTAGTGATTTCGGCCCCCAGAGTCCTTACTCACAAAATAGTTGTTAGGCGAAAACTATTCGTACGAACTGCTCGTAATTCGCGCTAAACCTGTTCGTGTAAGAGCACATGTCGCACAATCGTGATGTTGAGCATACTATTAGAGAAGGCTGCCAGCCAATGGCAAAGAGCACCCAGGAACAAAATGTTTTGCCAATTCGGCCCAATGATCGCGAATTCATAGCGCTTTTCGTTCGTGAAAACGGTTTGTCATTACGTGACTGATTTTACCATTATTATGTTCAACTTCATGCTTTGTCTGCGCCTATTCGTTCGAACTTCTCTAACGTACAAACTTCATTGTCAATAAAGGCCCAGAGCACGTGTTGGTAACTATACATATATGGGACAGGCAGTGGATCAGCGTCTCGATCAGCCGATCAGCGTTCCCGAAGGCCCGCAGCTATGGAACACTCTGTTGAATGCCGGCAGATCAACACTTCTGAGAGGATTAAAGAAGAAGAGCCGCCGGGGCGGCAATGATGACGACTCAGGACGGCCGCCGGACAGACGCGCAGAGGCGCGCCCTCTCAGGGTGGCTTATAACGCGTATGTATACGACTGAGGGGCGTCGCAGTGGGCGTCCAGCCTCCGCGCATGCGGCACACCGACCGTGGCAGGTGTTGGTTTTCTGACGCGGGAGAGCCGCGCTGTGTTTTCTGACATCCTCTGCCGTGCATTTGAAGTTGAAAGAAGCCCGCCTGCAAAATTTGAATCGCCAGTGACAGGTACGAAAGGCACTTGGCCCCATTCAGGTACATACGCAGTGTACGGCGCAACTTGTCTGACCTGCGACGGGATTGTGCCTAGCCTTTGCATACTCCACGGAGTCCTCTTCTGTTTGGCTGCTCTCTTGCTTTTTTTATGATTCTTTTCTTTCTTGCGGCAAAAAGTTAAAACGCGTTGCGGTTGAGACAACGGAGTGCGATACGTGAACACAATACACACTAGCTCAATAGCGTGTGAATATGGATTAGTTGGTGTGATTTGTAATTACTTGCTCGTGCATGAAAAAAGACAAAAAAAGAGAAGGAAAAAAAGGAAAGAAAGACAAGAAAATGAAAAAAAAGGAATACAACCGGGGATTCAACGCAAGTGTAAGCGGCGAACTGACGTTTTACTGTGACCTTGTTCATATACTTATATGCTGAAAAGAGAAAAGTAAATAAAGAACCAAAATCAGAAATCACTCGCGTTTACACCTGTCCTGCCATCGCCACAGCGCACAGTGCCAATATAATTAATTTCCTTATACTTGACAGCGATATGGACGGTATACTAACACACTTGTCAGCGCCTCATGCCATCTCTGCTATTTCACTATCTCGACGAGTGCGTTAGGTTTTCGTTTCCGTATACACAGCGACGCACTTTTTCGTGTCCAGGAAGTGTCATCCACAGACTCGACGATGATCAGCCAACTGCCATTTGATTTGCACATTATAGTTATGCTCTCGAAGTCGGTGGTTTAGATATCTATCTACCAGTCTGTCTGACGTACCTGCTGTCAGATGTCACCGGGCTGTTGTCAGTGGGGTGTTGTACACTTACACCTTCAGTGCATTGAACACACCAACTGAAGTGATTTATGGTAAATGCTAATAACCTAACGCACCCATCGAGATAGTAATGTAGCAGAGCTGACACGAGACGCTTACAAGTGCGTTAGTATATCATCCATGCTGCTGTCAAGTATAAGGGAATTAACTACTATATTGGCACTATGCGCTATGGCGACGGTTGGACAGTTATGAACGTAACTAACTTCTCCAAACCTTGAGATTGTTCATCCAGTGCCAGATCACCCACCTCAGCGGGCACCGGAACCACCACAGCCAAGAGCACCAACAAGCTATTCCTCCTCTAGAGAACAACCAACAGTGCAATCAAGAGACCAAACAAGAGGATCACAGTCGAGTGCCCAGTCTTATGCATCAGTGCTACGGAAACCCAGACGACAACAGGCAGAAAGTAATACACACGAAAGCTCCAGTACTCGCACACATTTCTCTCATCGACCTTACTCATCTACTGCAGAAGTAATACCAGCTAATAGCGAGCATACCACAGCATCGGTGACACAACTGATTTTGCCAATGCTTTTCGCAGCTCTTAAGGCAACCCTATCTGCTCTGCCGGAAGCAAACAACCTACCAGAAGTGAAAGCCTTGTTGCCTCTAGAAGCACTATTGTATCAACAATCCGGGCCGAAATTGCGGCAGGCAGTACATGAATAACCGCTACAAAAACGGCTCCATATTTCAGTGGAATGCCAACAGTCTTCGAAGGAAGTGTGCTGACTTTCGTAAACTGCTTGTGCAATACAACTTCCCAATACTTTGCATTCAAGAGGCGGGAATCAATGACGACTTTCGCCTCTCAAATTATGTGATATACAAGACTTCTCGTCAAGGTGCTGTTAGCAGAGTGCTCCTGTGCGTCAGAAAGGACCTACCATCTTATCAAATTCATTCTAGTGATTCAGACTTCCCGGAATTCATCGCATGTAAAGTATCCTTTGGCAAGCTCTGTATAACAGTGATTAATCTATATCTACAACCTTCAAACCGGATTTCAGTAGAAGCGCTAGTGGATATCTTCAAAATAGCTCATTCTAATGTATTTATATGTGGCGACTTCAATGCACACAACATCATCTGGGGCAGTGATCATTGTGATGCACGAGGTAACGTTATTGAGTGCGCCATAGATAAATGCAACTTGACAGTTTTAAACGATGGGTCGCCAACATTCCTTAGTGGATATAATTATTCAAGCTGCATAGATGTTACCCTGTGTTCACATGATCTAGTGAATGGTGTGGGATGGACAACAGATATGGAAACGCGCGGAAGTGATCATTTTCCCATCCTTGTTAACCACCCTAGCATGCACTGTGATATCAGGCGTTACAGCAGACTAACCAACTGGCAAGCTTTTCGGTACCGCCTAACGGATCAAATTAATCAACATGCAACAGTGAAAAAATTTACAGAATTTTTGCAGGACAATATGAACAGATGCACAAAGAAGGTCCCAATTCCAAAAGATTATGCTGCAGTTGACGGAGAATATGAACACCTAAGAGCCATCTGACGCCGATCCGAAAGAGCCTACCGACGGAGCGGAAGTTTAGAAGAATACAAAAACGCTCAGAAAATACACAATGTAATGCGCAGACGAATGGAAAATTTAGGCAAACGGCGCTGGCGCGATTTCTGCGGCACGCTGTCTCCTCACACGGCTGTCCCACGAATTTTTCTAGTAATTCGTTCTTTAAGTGGACCTGTAACACAGAGCTTCCCATTTCGTGCTCTCGCTGTAGCACGGGACACGTGTGAAATAATAGTTGCAGATGAATTTTGTGAGCTTATTTCCAGACCTGCTTTCTCATCGCAATGTGCAGAGTTTGATATTTCAGTAGTGTTGGCAAAGCGAAAAATTACGGCTTGCTACTGGGCCCAACATCCTCAATTAGATCATACTTTCACATTAAGCGAGCTTCAATGTGCAATTGCATCATGTCGCCAAAAGTCCGCTGCTGGGCCGGACGGCATTACGTACAATATGCTAAGAAACCTCGGACCGACAGGTACAAATGCTCTCTTAGACATGTATAATAACTTATGGATAGGGGAAACTGTACCTGACTCTTGGAAAGTCGCTCGAACCATATTAATTTTAAAACCTGGTAAGACGCCCTTGTGCCTTGAATCCTTCCGCCCTGTTAGTTTGACAAGTTGTTTATGCAAAGTAATGGAGAAAATGATTGACGTGCGATTTCAATGGTGGTGTAATGAAACGAATGTGCTGTCCGACTACTTAGTAGGTTTTAGAAAACATAGATGCACAATGGATGCAATATTAGATATAGTAACCTGTGTGGAGCACGAGCGTGTACATGGGAACATGACTATAGCAGTATTCCTAGACATCAAGGGGGCATTCGACACTGTCAGTCACGTTCATGTTTTGCTAAGCATGTTGGAACTTGGTCTGTCTGGCAGGTCCTTGCGATGGATTTCTGAATTTCTATCAGGTCGCAAAATATTTGTTCAGACGGGTGAAGGAAAGAGTGCTGAACATCTCGTCAAACAGGGAGTACCACAGGGAAGCGTACTCAGCCCCTTCCTTTTTAACTGCGTCATGGCTGATTTAACAAGAAGGCTGCCATCACAGTTAACATTTTCACTGTATGCAGATGATGTGTGTATTTGGACATCTGGGTCTAATGCTCAACTACTTCAAATGGCATTGCAAGACGGCATAAATATAATCAACGAATTTTTGAGAGAGAGAGGAATTATACTATCACACGCAAAGACAGCTGTATTGCCCTTCACTCGAAGGCAGTTAAGAAATTTCACTCTTAATCTGGAAGGAGACCCTCTAATGATTGTCACACAGCATCGATTTCTAGGCATAATACTTGATAGGCAGCTATCTTGGGCACCCCACATAAAGAAACTCGAAAACGAGGTCAATGCCGTAGTGACTGTACTTCGCAGACTTGCAGGCACATCATGGGGCGGATCAGTAGCGTCCATGCTGATTGTTTACAATGCATTAATACGACAAAAAGTTGCATATTCCGCGCCCATCTTACACGGACTTTCCCACACGTCAGAAGAGCGACTTCAAAGACTTTTAGCTAGAGGACTACGCCTATGTCTAGGAGTTCCACGAGCGACTTCTAGTTCACTTGTAATAGCTGAGGCTCGCCAATCACCATTTCCAGTTATGCGAACTACAGAAACATGTCGGCATTATTTCCGTCTTCAAACCCAGCATAAGAACCACCCATTGGCTTTAGACATAATGAAACGAGATAGAAATTATGTTCATATAGAAATTCAAGAAAATTTCCACATATTCCAAGAAATGAATTTTGGAACTCAGACATCGAATATCCTCCATGGCTGCTTACAGTTCCAAAAATCGAATTGTCAGTAGATGGGATATTCAGCAAAAGAGACATGTTCATTCGAGCTGCTCAACAACTAGCGCTGTACCAGATATATATGCGGTATTCAGGATACACACACGTCTATACAGATGGCTCCAGTACAGTAACCTCTTCAACTTCATCATTCGTTATACCGCACCTCAACAAACAAGAATCATTTAAGTTATCTCGTGCTACTTCGTCTACAACGGCTGAACTGTTCGCAATCCTATGTGCGATAAAATTTATATTGTCAGTAAGAGATGCACAAAAATGGGTAATTTTCAGCGATTCACAGGCGGCTCTAACATCACTCTGTAACACAAAGGGGAAAACATTCAGTGACAGTATAATATATGAAACACTTAAAAACCTCACAAAGGCAAGCGAAGCGAAACATGCGATAGCATTCCAGTGGATACCAGGGCATTGCGACATTCCTGGCAACACAGCAGCCGATGAAGCAGCACGACAAGCGCACCTCAAAGATGATATGGCTCCGCTCCCAATATCAAAGGATGAATTAGGCTGCATTATAAGGACAACGTCTCTCAAAATGTCTAGAAACACTTGGTTTGACCAGAATTCTAAGAGCTCGGACTTATACCATATTGATCCATTTATTGAATTCAACTTTTCATTGTCATTAGATAGAACTATGGAAACCCTTATTCATCGATTCAGGCTAGGCACTGCCTACACAAAGCATTTCTTACACAGAATTGGCCGTGCGGAAACCCCCGAATGTGATTGTGGATTTGTAGACGAAGATATATATCACCTCCTTCTAGATTGCCCACATCACGACACACCAAGAAGCCGACTTAAAGCAGCGCTAATTAAATTAGACCGCAGACCTTTCAGTTTAAGGAAACTTTTGGGCCCTTGGCCAACAACGGCCTTGCAGAAGATTGCTTTAAAAGCCCTAAAGACTTTTCTTGAAGACAGCGGCATTGCTGGACGTTATTAGCGCTTTCATTGTTCCCTTCATTTCATTGTCACTGTATATATCCATCTGTTTGTGAATTATGTTATGTTGACTGTTCTGTTGTGACTGTATGTGATAATGCATTTACACGATCTATGTACCACCCGCTGACTAGACAATGTGTTATTAGGCGACAATATCTTTTGCACTTTTGAGACTTTCATCTACATAAGTGTAGAGACATTTACATTGTATATTGTATGTACCATATGTTCCTTACGACATAGTCTTCCTGTGGAAACGTTGCGTGATAAGTCCTGGTGCTTGTGTGAAAAGACTATTTGATATGTAACCTTGAACCCTCTGGAAACGTTGCGTGATAAGTCCTGGTGCTTGTGTGAAAAGACTATGTGATATGTAACCGTGAACGCTGTACGATGTATGACGGAACCACTCAAGAGATGGGGAGTAGCCGACGCCTTAAATTGTGCGCCAACATCTCCTCATATCATATCAATAAAAAAAAGGCCACAGTAAAGCTTCAATCCGCAGTTTGCACTTGTATTGTGCCCCCTTCTTATTTGTTCATTTATTTATTTACTTATTGCTTAAGAAAGAACTAAGAGTACGCAGGACTCTCAGCGGAAACTTCCCTGCCAGACGCGGTAAATTTACACCAGTACTCCCGAAATTTCTCTTACCCTCTGCGATTAGCCATCGTCGCGGCGCTCGTCTCGAATGTAGATTGCTAAAATAATTGGCGCATGCCCGAATGCGCGCCAGACTCTTACGTAAGAGTTTTCACGTATTGACCGGAATCGGTCTCCCATTGCTCCAAATACTGGTCAACGTGATGACGAGATGATAGCCGTGGCAACGCCCACTCGCAGACGTCACTTATGCAAGAGAAGTTTTGTGAATACAGGGCCCTTGAGCCTACAAACTACATAGTTTTATGTCCTCTTCTTACTCAAATTTAGAATGGGCCTGCAAGGCCAACATCACTTAGTCCTTAGCGTTCATTTATTATTTCATTCAAGGAACACGACACGTAGATGCACCCCTGTTGAGGGACGAGAAAGAATGCGAAGAACACAAAAGGAAAGGTGTGCAATGCCTCCAACAGAATAAACACTCGTGGACACGTGCGTCGTGCTTGAACATAATATACTCACATGGGCTCAGACGCGAACTTCCCAACACACGCTGTGTTTGTATACACGAACGAGTGTGGTCACTCAACGGAGCATTGCGTACACCTGTACGTCTGTGCGGAAACTTCACATTAAGCGATCAAGAGCAAATCCATATGACATTGGCGTGAGCGCCCGCCGAACGGAGAAAATTTTTGTGCGGTCAATGTGCGCAAATATTTCACTCAAGCGCGCCGATATCACGCACGAGCGCACCTACTCTTACGGTACAAAGCTACTCTGAAGCCTGAAAAGCTTGTAGTCGTAGCTTTCCCTGTGACGCTATAGCAGTCTTTTGTCAGGCACGGGAAATAGCGCAACAAGGATGTTACGATTTATGAAGTGCCGTATATACATGCGTAAGGAGGAAGCATTAGCTCGGGCCTAACTACGACACCGCCTATTCAAATAGATGTAAAAAGTTAGAAATGCTTCTCTCAAATAACCCATACGCCGATTTTAATCAAATTTGTTGCACTGAACAGAGAAATTTAAATTTTAGTGACCAGTGTAAGTGTAACTTTAATTTACTGCCTGAATTCTTTCACAAAGGTTGGCGAAAATCGGTACGTTTGAAAGAACAAATACAAGCACAATGTTTAGACATCCGTAATTCTGAACCAAGAACAGATATCACATTAAAGCGGTAAAAGCTGATAATTTATAACTTACATGAATTTGTTTCAATGTTTACAAGAGTTATGCAGAAGTCCTACTCACATATTAGAGGTGTATTTAAAAGACATCTATGATACAACAATTTTGTCCGCTTTAGATGTACTATGAGACGCAATTTACAGAATTACGATATCATTTTTATTGCTGAGTTACTGAGTTGTAAACTTAATAGTTTCGTTTATTGAAAATTCATGATTTTCAACAATTTCTTTATAATATCCCCGGCCTAAATAAAATATTCACTTCAGACAGTCACTAGATTTTAAATTTTTCTTTGAAATGCACCAAATCTTATTAAGTTTGGTGCAGTGATTGCCTAGAAAAACTATTTCTCCTTTCTCGTTTGTATCGAAAGGAGCCCCTGAACTAATGTTTCCTCTTGGCGCATGTTATTAGAGAGAGAGAGTACCCTCTCGACGTTGCCGACTGAAAGTAAAATTCGGCCTATGTTCGACAGATGGCCGAATGGACAATGTCGAGAATTCTCGGGTATGAGGCCATAAATATGTAATAAAAATCGCACGCCCTCGCACGATAGGCCGACTTATTTCCAACACACGAGAACGACCGCGTAGGAATTGCGTGCGGTCCATCAATCCATAATAAGCGCCTCGAAAGCCAGCCTCGTACTCGTAGCTACTGAGAGAATGTCGTTCCAGAATGAAGGAGACGTTGGTTTCCTGCCAGGAGTCCAATGTTGACTTCATATATGGTGCGGCGTGTGTAACGACAGTTGCTATATTGACGGAACAGGCACCAAGGACATGGGAGTGTTGTTCGCCTAAAGACCCCCGGAAGCCAAGGGAACGAACAGGGACTAAAATAAATAAATAACTGGACCAGGCAAGCGGCAGTGCGCTACATCGCGAGCGTAGCTGAGAGAACGAAGCCTTGCATAGTGTACGGAGCCGTTGTCGCAAGTGCGCCAAGTCGCCAAAGAAGCAGCCGCGAGTGCCGAGGTGTGGGGCTCGCTGCGCAGTTCCGCGACACGACCGCGCATAATTGCGGCGGATGGCGCTCTTCTGGGCAATTGTGGACGCTGCGTGTTCTGCACGAAGCGCGGCCGACGCGCGCACTTGCGGTCCTTCCCGAGCTGGCAGCACCGGTCCGTGCGTTGCGCCAAACCCCAGGCCCCGTGTTGTGCCCGAGAACACGTCACCGCGCAAGGGCAGCGCCGCCAGTTTCCGCGTCGTGCCGATGTTTTTAGCGCTGGCGGGGCTGCGTTACGCGGTTTACGCAAGCCACGGAAATGCCCTTGGCGCCACGCTGTGGGCGAGAGGGCCAATGGCGCTTGGACGCGCGCAAACAATGGGTGCGCTCGAATGCACAGCTGCCGCTCTTGTTTTGTTGCGATTTGGTTGACGACTATATGAGCTATGTTTAGACAACATCGCCACAAAAGAAACGGACGTATCTTTAAGCTCGAATTGACAACCCTTTCTCTATTTTCTTTGCCGTTGCACCGTCAGCGTTGAGCGCAGCTTAACTAAGCTGACGCCGCAGAACCTTAATGTCGAGAATTCACCTCTGTTTACAGAGGGCCGCTAACGATGTCACTTCCACTGACATGGACTGGTATGTTGAGATCACGACGGTCCAAGTTACGCGTTAATAAGAGGGATGCGTCGTTTGTAGAACTGTGGGCCTACCGCCAGAGCTCTTATAAAAGGCGGACAGCACCGATTCCACGGATAGTGATGCATTAAACATACCTTGATACGAACACGTGAATCAATGTTTGCTAATATACTAAAAATATGCCACACTGAAATATGCATCAAGATTATACGCAATATACGCATCGTCTAAATAATTTCCGTCAAGTCACCACCAGCTGGGTCCGTGTTTACAAAGTATGCGCAGTTTGTCAAAACGGTTTGTGAAAAGTTTCTGAATTGTGCACCTTGAACTTGTCTCTCGGTCTACGACGAAGAAGGCATGCAGATGATACGCATTTTGGTAATTCTTGCGTGCTTTGACATGTCCAGGCCCACCGCATGCGTGCGCGAGCTCACCGCGGCTTTCGTCCACTTCACCTATACCTCTCGCTATCTTATCTTTCTATTCCCTCTTTCCCATCCCACAGAGTAGTGTAGCCAGCCAGACGCATTTCTGGTTAACAGCCCTGCCTTCTCTCTTTATTTACTCCTCCTCCTTGCGTGCGCTCGTATTCAACAGACAGCTATGTAAAATCGTTTTTTGAACGTGTGGAAAAGCAGACAAGGCCATCCGCCGAACGGGGCCACTCGGAGAATAAACAGAGGCTCATTCCATAAACGGTCCTTAGTTTCGCTACCTCCGAATTTCGACCTTTATTGTGACCCTCGTTTTACGTACGATACCCGCAGGTCAAGAGAGAGAGGAAAGGGGAAAGGCAAGGAGGTTAACAAGAGAAAAAGATCCGGTTGGCTACCCTACACTAGGGAGAGAGGAGAGGGGGAGGTAGAGTGGTAACAAAGTAGAGATAAGGAAAGGAAGGAGCGTAGACACACAATCACAATCGGTCACTGGCACCGAATACTGTCATCGCACAGCACAGTGACACTTGCCGCACGATCAACATCTGTTCAGGCTACAGCCGCCTGTCCAATTCTGTCGCCCTCAAAAACCGCAACAGTGCCCTCGTCGCCCTCTGCTGCGATGGCTTGTGATGGCGGTATTTTAAAATAAGTTCCTCTGTGAGAGGTCTTTGGTCAAAGCGCGCTATCGCGGTTGCGAGTGATTGTCTCTGCAAATTATATCGAGGACAGTCACAAAGAAGGTGTTGAAAAGTCTCCTCGTTACCACAGTCCTCACACGTGGCGTCGTCGGCCCATCCAATTCGGTAAGCGAAGGACTTGGTGAAAGCCACCCCTAGCCATAGTCGACAAAGCAGGGTAGCTTCGCGACGGCAGAGTCCAGCTGGAATACAAAGGTGTTTGGCTCGACCCGCAGTGCACCTCACCGTACCAGGAATCAGGAAAAAATCTGAGCTGTCATCACCTGCTCTTAAACAACTAACTCTGCTCCTTTTACACGAGAGGTACGCCGAACACGTACATCTTTATACTGATGGATCGGCAACTCTCCAGTGTTCCTCTGGAGCCGTGGTCTTCCCAGCGAAAGCCACCACCATCAGTTTCAAGACATGTCACCCAACGACACCGATGGCCGCGGAACTTGCAGCCCTTCGCGCTGCACTTCGTCTCGTCAGCCAAGAGCAACCTCGAAGATGGTCAATATTCAGTGACTCGAAGGCTGCACTGCAATCTTTGCTATCGGCCCTGCGGCGCGGACCAAACGAACAACTGGTATTTGAGATTAGAGAACTCATTCATACCTTAACTGAGAAAGGACACCACGTGACATTTCAGTGGCTTCCAAGTCACTGCGGAGTCATAGGGAACGAACACGCTGACAACGCTGCTCGGTCGGCTCTTCAAGGGGACAAAGAGGAGCCGATACCGTTATCAAGGACAGATGCCGCTCGAAAACTTCGAATTATCAGCCGTGACATCACGTTCTCCTTGTGGAACGCTGGAAGTTTTCACGACTACCGACTCCAGAATCTTGACTACCCTCTACGCCCGCAGGTCAAAAGTGATAAAGATCCCAGTAGCCCAATTCGTGGCGCCAGCAATGTCAAATAACCTTTACATTCACCTGTCAGATCAAGTAAGACTAATTTTTCTCTCTTTTCACACTGCTGGGGGCGAATGAGTTCTTCTGTTAGAATTATGGGCCATATTTAATTTTGCTGGTTTCTTAATTTTAATCAACGACGGCGATGACAGTGGATGTGCCAAGAAGCATCGCCGTCTACGAGAAGCTTTTCTTACACTTCAGCCTTGCAAACAAATGAACTCAATCCACTTAGGAACTTGACCAATGCATTGATTCGGGCTAGTTGGTGTCTGTCTTACTGGAAACGTCGATGGTGCTAACAAGGCAGGGACAGACATGTAAAAGCGACAATACACGGCGTTGACTTCTAACTGTTTATTTCAGAAAGGCACATGCTTCTTATGGACTTTCTGCGCATGTCCACAAAGGGGAGCCTTCATGTAAATGAGGGAATGCGTACATGAGCTTTTACATAAGCCAGTTCCATATGGGTACAGGGATGCAGTGCTGACGCACCTGTCTTCTAAGTGCTGACTATGAACAGCATCTATTATCTCTCGTGTCAGCTGTTGTCCAGCTCTGCTCACGATACTGCAATGTTCAAACAAAAGTGTGCCCCGGCACTCTTCGCACTGGCACACCAGCCACTCACCGGAAAATTTCTTTACCTCGTTATGCTGCCGTAGCCGACCATTCAGGCATCATCCTGTTCGTGACGTAAAATCTAGCGCAGACATGTGCTTTTTTCGAAATAAACAGTTGGAAACTAGCGCCGTGTGTTGTCGTTTGCTATATCTGTCCCATCCTTTTGAGCGATATATTCAGGTTCCCATTCAGGAACTTAATGCACACATTGCATATGATGCTTGCACACATTGCATATGATTGCATTGCTCACTTGGCAGCAGCGAGGGCAGCGAAAGTTCGTTCCTCACACGCCTGTTTTCGTTTATTGCAGGTTAGCAATAATTTTCTTACTACACAAGAGTCATTCAAATTGCTGCCTCTCTGCTGCCAAAGTGATAATTTGGTGTTGTGAATATGAGCGAATTAGCAAAGTTTCGAGAAGAGACGAGAAAAGAAATGCTTGAATTCAAATCTGCAATTGAGAGAGAACTACGGAAGGAAATAAGAGACCTAAAAAACAGTGTGAGCTTTTTGAATGAGGAAGTCGAAAAATTAAAGGGCGGAAACGTTGATCTTGAGAGGGACAACAAGTCTCTAAGGAGCATCAATGAAAAGCTAACAACTGAGTGCGAAGCTTTGAGGAAACAAATGTCTCAACAGGATCGGAGGATCACTGCCTCAGAACAATATTCTCGCAAATGTAACCTTGAAATTAAGGGAATACCCAAACTTGCTGATGAGGACCTTCCTAGTACCCTTCATGAGATTGGCGCACTGTTAAATGTTCCCATATCGAAAGATGATGTTGAAAAGTGTCACCGTGTACCTGCAAAAAATTCCACTTCAAAACCGAACATAGTAGTCCAATTCAAGAGCCGCTCCAAACGCGATTCGGTGCTTCAAAAAGCAAAGAAAACGCGCATTTCGACAAAGGATCTTGGCCACTCCTCTAACACGCCTGTGTTCATCAATGAACACTTATGCCCAGTTTTAAAGCAACTTCTTGGCATGGCAATAGCTAAAAATAAAACAGCAAACTGGAATTTTGTGTGGACGAATGATGGGCGTATTCTTGCACGGAAAGATGTAAACTCGCGTGTTCTGCACAATCGTGAAGCATGTGACATTGAAGAAATTGCTTGGAATCGCTGTGCGCTGTTGTGGTGCATCTTTTCTTTCGCCATGGCGATATCATCTCGTGACGTCAATAACCTTGTAGCGAGTCGCTTTCGCGACAAACTGTGCTGCTTTCATCTAAACATTCGTTCAGCACGACACAAGGAAGATGACCTATCTGCGTTTCTTAACGCCTTTTCTTTTACTTCTGACATCATAATGATTACGGAAACTTGGTATACTCAAGAAGACCAGGTTTACAGGCAAGATAGTTATAACACTTACTTCCTCAACCGTACGAATAAAAAAGGGGGTGGACTTGCTGTTTTAGTAAAGAACGACATAGACTCTCGGATAGTATCAGAATTTTCTTTTATTACTTCCGACATTGAATGCTTAACTCTAACGTCACGAAATTACGTTTATTCTGTCATATGCAGACCACCTGATTCATCTGTAAATAATTTCACCAGTGTTCTTGAAAAATTATTCAATTACGTAAACGACAACAATTTAAGGCTAATTCATGGTGGCGACATCAACATCAACGTACTAGAGTCTTCTCCCCTCGTAACTGAGTTTGTGGCTATGGTTGTGTCAAATGGTTACGAGATAGTAACAAAGACCCCCACACGTATCACACCAAATTCAGCAATTTTAATTGATGTTTTTATTACCAACATAAACAAAGATAACGTGGAGTCAGGTGTATTGTATTGCGATGTGAGCGACCACCTAGCACTTTATTTTATTACAGATAGTACTACCAAAAAGCCGACGGAGTTACCGACTAGAACAGATCAAGATATCACGCCTCTTACCTTGGCTGCTTTTAGCACAAGTCTTTCCCAAACAGATTGGAGTACAGTTTACCTTTCATTAACTGCAGATTCAGCCTACGAGACATTCATAGCTATCCCTAAACAAATTTATTTGAAGCATTTTAAAGAAAAGGTTGTAAAAGAATGCTGTAAAAATCGAAAACCATGGATAAATTATGAATGTTTAATAATGATCAAAAAGAAAACGAAATTCTTTAGTAGGTTTTTAAGAACTAGAGACATATCAGACCTTAAAACATTTAAAGAATTCCGAAATAAAGTAAATGCGTTTATTAGGAAAGAAAAAAGAAATGATTTAAGTCAACAATTCGATCCAGACTTCTGCAATGGGAGTGCAAACATCTGGAGGAAGCTTAATACGTTACTTCACAGGACCCCTATTTGCCCAGGAATTACGGAAATAGAAATAGATGGCCGCATTGCTAAAGATCTAGAGCTTGCTGAAAAATTTAACCACTTTCTCATAAACGTTGTACAGCCAACGCAACAATTACAGCCAACGGTAACTCGTGCACAGACTACAGAAACGAACAGCATCTTTTTCGCACCAACCGACGATCAAGAAATAGTCTTAACGTTCTCTACGCTAAAGAACACCAGCGCACGTGACATAGACGCTTTTCAGATATCTCCGATCAAGCATGTAATCCATATTATAGCTCCTGTGCTCACTCACATTTATAACCTGTCTTTATCGACAGGCTGTTTTTCAAAACAAATGCAAACGTCTGTTCTCACTGTGCTACATAAAAAAAGGAGACAAAAATGACCTTGTGAACTACCGACCCATCTCTATATTACCGATATTTTCAAAAGGCTTTGAAAAAATTATTTTTAAAAGAATTATAAACTTTTGCACCAAATTTCACACAACAATAAAATCGCAATACGGTTTCATGAAGGGCAGGTCGACTGAGACTGCTTTACTAGCCCAAAAAGAAATAATTCTAAAATCTTTTGAAGATAGAAACTCTGCATTGGAATCTTCATAGATTTTTCCAGGGCCTTTGATCGTCTCTGCCATTACACTTTAATTGAAAAACTAGAAATGTATGTTATTCGTGGCATCCCACTTTCACTCTTGAAATCATACCTTAAGTGCCGTTCGCAATGTGTAAAAATTAACAATTACTGCTCTTCTCTTCAGCCGATAATCACTGGGGTACCACAAGGTAGCATTTTAGGGCCGCTGCTTTTTACCTTATACATCAACGACATTGTAAAGATTAATGATAAACTTAAATATATAATCTATGCCGATGACACTAGCATTTTCTTCACTGGTAACGATATGGGTGCATTGACTACACTTATCAACACTACATTAGAGAACCTATATGCATGGAGTGAGCAAAATTCATTAGTCATTAACGCATCAAAAACAAAAGCTGTTATTTTTCACTCGCGGATGCAGCTTACTTCTCCGCGCGATGCCTTACGCTTAGGTAGCGCGACGATTGAAATTGTAGAGACGGTTAAAACCTTAGGAGTGTTTTTTTAATTGTGTAATGTCATGGGAACCACAAATTAATAAGTTAATAACTAATATTTCCAAATGTGTAGGTATACTTGCACGACTGCGTTCCTTGCTTCCAGTTTCCGTTAAGATAACACTTTATAACAGCTTGTTTTTATCGCATGTCAGTTATTGTTTTTTGGTATAGGGAAGTACAACAGCAACGAACATAAATAGACTATACAAACTACAGAAAAAAGCGATTAGGCACATTGCTAATGTTGACTACTATGCACACACGGGTGAATTATTTAAGCGGTTTGACATTATCCCAATTCATCAGCTTTACGAGTATTACCTAGCTATAAGATATAAAAAATCCCTGCTCAATAGCAATCGAGCTTTTTTGGATATTTATCAACTTGAACCATACGCTATCCCATACCCTACTCGTCACCAACAACACTGGATCATTCCATTGTGCAGAACACACTTTGGCCGACAAATGCTTCGCTTCACTGTTCCTGTTTTATTAAACAAATTAATTAAAAAAAGATAATAATTGAAGAATGTGGCATACGAGTTATTAGGGAAGCCCTTTTATCATGAAATCAACGCAATATTATTTATCACTAACTAAACTTTCAGTGTATATTGGAATTTGTCTTCATGTATTATACTGTATAATTTAACCGTAAAGGAATCTGTATATCTATATTTTCAGTTCATGATGAATGTATGTGTATTACGACTTGTAAAATATTAACCCCTTCTTGCTATGAACGAATTTTGTTCGTCTGTCCTCAATGCATTCCATGTATCAGGGAGGCTCGGGTTCCCCTCAAGTGACTGATGTCACTTTTATCCCGAGCGTGCCCTCATCCTTGAGATGAAAATAAACTGATTTGATTTGATTTGATGATCAGGGCCCGTATTCACGAAACTCCTATCACGTAATATCGTTTTCTCCCTCGCTGGCTGGCGTTCGGGCGCCCACCAAACATGATAGAGATCGGCGTGATAACGACGACGATTGCCGCGTCGGTGGCTAATCGCGGGTGCCACTTACGTAAGAAGAGTTCTGCGAATACGGACCAGCATTCACAAAGCTTTTCGTTCGTAAGTGCTCTTTGCCATTGGCCGGCCGCGTTGGCTAATAATATGTACAACATAAGGATTCGCTAGAGTCGGCTCTTACAAAAAATTCTAGCGAAAAAGCTTTTCCTTTTTTTTTCTTTTTGTGAATACCGGCCATGGAGCCCGAAAACCTGTACGCAACAATGGACGGGATAATGTTATGTAGATGACATATAGGGCCATCGTATAACCAAGGAAAAGAAAAAGGCGCAGTCATTCTGCGGTTTCTTGTGAGCAATAACAAAGTAAACGTTCTCCTGCAGCAAATTAACAAACGCTACAAAACTCCACTGGACATCGCCGACCGACAACAGTGTGCGAAGTCTGCCGTGCGCCGTGTGTGTATGTCGAGCGAGCCTGAACATTCCGCCCACCGTACATGCTCATTTTCGGCCGAGCGAGAAGAGCATTCGTGGACGTCGGCGAGACCCCGGACGATAATGTTCCGTGTCGAGCAGTGCGGCGGGCCGAGCCTTCGTGCAGGCACTCGTCGAGAAACAACAAGTGCGCGCATCGCTCGCGCACAGCGCTCGGCACAGCGAACGTCTCAAGCGGGGCGGCGTCCCCGTTTTCTTCTCGCGGGACGCCCGATGGCGCAAGGAGTGTCCCTCCAGCAAAGGCGACCGCAGGAGGACTGTTTGCACGCGCGGCGCGGTAAATAATTTCGAGCACCACTGCAGCCGCAGGAATCCCTCGTGCGCTCTCGAGACGCGCCGAGGCGAATTAGGGTCCGCGAGAGAGACGGGCCACTTTGTCGCCCTGCAGGACGTGCGACTGTTGAGCGAGGAAAGTGAAAAATAAACATTGAACCCGACGCGCGAGCGTTGCCCACGGCGCATTATAGACCGGCTCTGTCGCGCAGTGTGGGTATGCTTCGAAGCGAGGCGGCCTTTGCAGCCGCCAGTGGTGGCAGCGTGGCGGTCCGCTACGCTAGCAAGACCGAGCACGGGCTGAGCGTGTTCTGTCGAGTGGAGTCTCTTGTCCCCGAAACCGTAGACTCTCTGGTCTGCGCGTGCGCTTAAGAAGGAGCGCCTGGCAGGACACGCCATACTCTCTTAAGGCGCGGCAGATTATGCGGCACGCTGCTTATTGTCAAAAATAGGGCTTGGTAAGAGAACGCTTCAGGAGTGTTCACCCGCCGCCAAGACAAATGGCGCGCTCTAAGCGCGCCTGCAGACGATCACTGACGGCAATAACGCATTCTGTACGGGCAACGCTTTTTTAACGGGTAATGTTTCTCGAATTAAAGATTGTTTCGAACCTTCAAATGGCGGTATAATGTCGTTGATCCGAGCCGACATTAGCGCGTTTACCACTACACAAGTAACTATTTCACGAGGTCGTAAATGAGCTTGGTCATGAAGCGCACCCACCCACCCACGCGTTCTCTTCCTCTTTGCTTGCTCTCAAGTGAAAGGATGCTCACTCGCTCTTGCATTGCAATTCTACACATTGCCGCAGCCATGGCACGTCTTCAAGTGAAATTTGGCGAGGCATATGATTGCTGTCCGGACATTACTAAAGTCACTTCGGGCGCGCCCGCCTTTGCCGCTCGTCTTCGCAGACAATTCCGAGCAAGCAAAAGACCAGCGCGAGTGCCTCGCCCATGCGCCGAACCATTAGCGTGAGCTCGTTGTTCCGAGGCTATCTCTGCTGCGACTGCGCGGGCGATTTCTTTGTTCAGCAGCGCCGCGCACCGCGGGGCCGTCGCCCGTGAGAACGCGCGGTGGGCATCCTTGACTCCTGGCAGCCGGGTGCCACCGCGGGCGCAATTAGGAGCGCTGGATGCGCGCCCTTGACTCGCCGTGGCCTCGGTAGCCGCGCGTGGCGGCCTCGGCTGCTGTTCCGCGCGGGTCAGTCAAACGGGCTCAGGTCCCGAGCAGCGACGACGCTGCTTGGCCTGAACGCACGGGCTCGACATTTCGGGGGTAAGGCGATTACCCCCTCCGCATGGTTACCAAAGCTATAGTTGTCGCCAACCTCACTTTGTCGCCGTTTCACGCGCTGGAGCCGCGGCGGCGATCACGCGATTGCGTTTGCTCCACAGTGTTGCGTCCGAAAACCCTGTACCCTCTGTCAATGAGCAAATGTAGCGATAAGTTGTATGACAGAACGACGAGACACCCGTGTGACGCACGTGGCGTGACGGCCTAACCTTTCACACTATATATATACGCTGCGTGGTCGTATACTAAGGAAATTAGGAATTGCGGTCTTTTCTCAATTTTAATTGTAAACTATATCCCAGTCAAGATGCCTTCCATACATGTATTTCGCCCAAAAATACGTTATCTAATCGCATCTTTTATCGTCGCTTCTTTTCTATTGACTCTGTTACCGAATTACGATCCAAGGATTTCATCCAGCGAGATGAAAAGAAGTATGTACCTGTGGTTGTCGGCTACTATTTCTTGTAACTTAATCTTTCACCACAGGAGACGTGTAGGAAGCCTGCGCGGTCCAAGCAATTCTAGCAGTACAAACAACGTACTGCCAATGCTCTGTCGCGAGCCAGTTTTCAAGTATGTCAGATGGTCAACGCTAATTAGGTATAGGCATTGCGTGTATTTCTGGACTGCAACACTGCGTAAAGACGCAACGCAAAGTATAAGCAAGCAGAATCTGCAGTGCAAATTACATATTTCATTCCCCTTTCCCCCACCCCCAGTGTAGGGTAGCAAACCGGGTCCTCGTCTGGTTGACCTTCCTGCCTTTCCTGCCCTCCTCCTCCTCCTCCTCTCTCTCTCTCTCTCTCTCTCTCTCTCTCTCTCTCTCTCTCTCGTTACTTCACCTTCAGAGTGTTCACAAACGACTGGTCGGCATTTATAACTGTTTCGTAAGGTCTAAATGTAAAAATTCGTTCAGGTATGCTATTTCTTTCTTCTTTTGTTACTTCAGTCAAAAACTAAGTGCAGTTACGCAACATATACAAAGAAGTAAAGCGCACAAAATACTGCCTAATTACGTTGAAAGCGTCGGTCTCCGCGTCACGACAATATCTGTAACGCACGCATCTCGTTTCTTAAGGTAATTTGCGGCAGCATATCAGTCCAAAACAATAGCTTCACTACAATACTGCCTTGGAGCGCGTGCATACGAGCCCGTTATTTGAATATCGATGCGAAGATTTCAGCCACTATATAGGGCACACATGCATTGTAGAGCGTCCTTATTCAGCAAAATCTGCTCATCCAATCACACTAAAAACGACAACAGTAATTTCCGCTGCTCTTTCGTTTCCTTCCGCAGCATGTCGCTGATTTCTGCCGCGCGATTATTTCCCATCCGCCACGTGACGGCCTTTCACAGGCCGCAACCAGCGTCCTCCCGTGGCAACTGCTCCCCTTGTTTTGTATATACACGCATACAGACAGGGAGGTCTGTCGCACACGGCGCGGTTGGCACGTTTGTTCGTCAAAGAGACGGAAGAGGCTGAGGTTTCCGCCTTTTGAGGCCGCAACCTCGTTTTGCAGGGGCAGCCTGAGCCGACGTACGCGGCCACAGCCCCGCGTGATTGGCTTCATTTGGGAGGCGGCGGCGATCCCCGAAATGGGCATCCGCTCAATACGGCACACGCGGGTCTCGTCGCGGTGCGCATCGTATCCGTGAAACGCGCGGCGGCACCGGTAATAAGCGGCGCGCTGCTGTACGCACACTTGACCCGATAACCTGTTACACGACCAATATCCCGTTCTACCCAACAACACGCCGCGCACATCTAATACCGGCCGCGCGGGCCACCGCGCATCAAAAACGGCCCTCCGTCTCGACACCGCCGATGAGCGCCGCGGGCGCCCATACCCTCTCCCCTTTGTCGTCGGCGACCAAAAAAAAAAAAAAAAGAATGCGAGCTTCTTTGAAGGGGCGCGCGCTCTTTTTCTCGCGGCCTGGTAGAAGCCACACGACGACCTCAACGGGCGCCCTTGCCGAGCTTCGATCGAGCTGGCTCGAGGAGCTGGCAAGCCGTGATCCCTTCTCAGGCCTCCCACGTACCGCACAGCCGCCGGTGACTTCTGACCCTGCATTGCGCTCGTGCGTATTTGGTTAGGTGCGCCGCTTCGCCGAGACGAGACGTTGGTTGACCGCCTCTTTAGCTGCCTGCCCTCTCTACCCACTTCCGTCTCGGCAAGAAATAAAGAATAAGGTGGCTACATTCGATTCTGCGCAGCAGCGCTACAGTTCCGAACATTAAATAAGTCGAGAGGAGTTTGGATGGGACAACAGAAAGCTCTTAGGGTGAGCAGAAACAAATACTGCGTCGATTTCACTTTGGTATAAGTCGCCGGCTTATTCTATTCACCCATGCCAACCTTATTTCAGCCACAATGTCGCGGATTCTCACAGTTCTGACCTGGCCCATAAGGCGCTTCGTCGCCGGTCATCGCGTAACAGACATAAGAAAAACTCCGCGGCTCTGCCTGATCCCGGATTATCTCGCGCGCAACTTTCCGACTCTGAAATCGTCGTTGTACTGACCGAACTTATTACGCTAGCACGTGTTCGGAGGAGCCGATGGCGGAACGCGGGTACCTTTTCGGAGGAAAATTCGATCTTGTGGAAGTGACGCGCGTCTTAAACGTAACAAATATGTGTAATGTTGTTGTTCTTGCACAAGGTAGCCAGGGGTCTCAAATGACAAAGACAAACAAATGACAAAATCAATTGACGAAATGCTCACGTCATCGACGAGATGGCTAACATGACCAAAGGTAGACCCAGTGGATAAATGCAATGGACGGCCAAATGGCGATCAACCTGTCACCGAATTCAGGGACAGCTAAAATCACCGTGCTGGCAACGACTGGGAAAATATATACTGGAAAAGATAACATTACCTTGGTTCTGTCGAGCAACGTGGCGTTTGCATATTTTTAAATCCTGGAGCATGATAGTTGGGACGCCCTGTATATATGTCGCCGATGAATCAACAAGCGTGGTTCAATGCGCGGAGTTTGTTGAATAACCAAAGTTAGCGTGCACAAGCGCCATTGTTGCGTTAAGGGGGGCTTGCGTACGTAGCTTCTTGCTCATTCGCGTGTTTTATGGGAGCCTTCGTGTAAGCGTACATGTTACGCAGCCTGTCTGAGACGTGGAAGTGAATCTGGCGCACAAGGTCCTTGCCGAAGGAAGGTGTCGACATGCATATCTGTGACTTTAAAATAAGCACAAACAGTTTGATCAAACAATAAAAGAGGATCTTTTCATATTGTAGTCAGGTTCCTATGAGCGCCTCGGCTGACTAATTGGGATAGGTAATCCTTAGTGGTCCTTAACCCCCCACCCTTATCTCATCCTCACTTTCCTTATTTTTGTGCGCGCATGACACGTCATACTGTCAAGCGCGCCCTGCCATGCAAGGGCCTCTAATGGGCGTCGTGCAGGAAGTGTGATGCCTTCGTTGCGGTCAAAGAAAAATGCAAGGTACTGTTGCGCAAGACACTGCGAAAATAGCGTCTTCGGTCGAGGCGCGCCGTCGTATAACCTGTCCATGGAAGTGGGTGGTAATGGAGACCTCAAGATCGTGTCAGGTAGCTATCACTGCCGATTGTGCATGCCCTCAAAAGGCAGCGATCGGTGATCGAATTCTTTTGTTAGTACTTTTTTTTTGCCTTTTTTGACAGAGGTTGCGAGGTCAGTTATTTTTTTGTCTATAGAGGCATATGCGCCTGTCACAAATACCAACGCCCGACGACTGGCACTGCGCCCTATGTCCTTTCGAGAAGATATGAGCAGGAGAATGGTGCGGCGGCACACGAGGAAATAAGCAGCCAGAAACGCAAAACGTTTTGTTCGTAAGTGATCTTTGCCATTGGCCGGCCGCCTTCGCTAATAATATGTCCAGCGTCAGGATTGGCTGGCATTCTTTTCTTTGGAAGATGTCTATATATCATTACAACATTTATGTCAATAACGGCTCAGATCTGTAAAAGATGACGGCATACGCTCAAGTATCTGGCTACAACCCTATAATTGAAGAGCAGAATATCAAGCAAACCCGGAAGGGTATGTAACAACTACACACACGTCGCGATTTTCACAGGGAGCGCCGATTTTTCTCCCTTGCAAGTTCGTAAGGCATTTTCCAGTTTTGTTTCCCGCGACGAGCCATGCTACAAGAGCAGGCCACGTTAATTTTTGCACTGCTCGTTACAACGATGCAACGAATAACTCCCACCTTGCCTGACGCCTTGTTAGCGCCGAAAATGCGAGTGCGCGATGATGGTGCTTGGCTTAGGCGGCACGGGCGCCGCAGTTTAGGCTAATCGCTGTGTGGTTTCGTGTCCGCTGCGGCCGGCGAAATGGCAAGACCATTTCCGGAAAACATAGTAATTACTTCACAGTGAAACAAAACAACACCGAGCTGGCGTGAAACCCATGATTCCAGATCAGGGTCACTGTTCACAAAAAGCTCTTAAGCTAGAATTGTTGGTAAGAGAAAATTATTCCAGCCAGTCCTGATGCAGGACACGTCATTGGCGAAGGCGGCCAACCAATGCCAAAGATCACTTACGAACGAAAGGCTTTGTCAATTCGGCTTCAGTATCGCTAAGAAGAAACGTTGCGGTAGATCCAATGCTTGGAATTAAGCTTTCTTGAAACATTTTTAATTAATTTCTCAGCAACGAGGCATACAATGTGTGCAAATTGTGCTAAAAGCTAAATCTCCGCTAAAATCACCGTGGTGACAATGACTGGTAAAAGATATACAGGGTGTCCCAACTATCATGCACCAAGATTTAAATATATGCAAACGCCACGTTGCTGGACAGAACCAAGGTAATGTTGTTTCCCGTCGCCTGCAGATTGATTATATTTTTCATTCCGCCTAATTGCATAATTAGTATTATTTAATTCCAACGTACATGTGGAAATCAGTGTGAAGCGGAACGTTCGGGAAACGCTTAATTAAGTGATATATAACTTAATTCAATACGTACAATTGTCTTTGTATTGATCGAATGCCGCGTGGAAGCTCATGCGGTAGTTATTTTTCTGCACCGCACAGGTAGCAACTTTAGTGATTTGTACCGTTTGTGTTCATGCAATAAACCGTTTCCAAGTCACGCCGAAATGCAAACAGCAGTTCACGCAGATGTACAATATCAACATCGATGCAGAAATGTCCTGAGGACGAAGGCAGCGCATGACGTTTGTCGAGGGAAGAATGGTGAAGATAATTGTAAGCAGAGAGTAGTGCAGAAGATATGTCACCACATTTAAGAGCGACTCCGAGGCGGCGGTGAGAAACTTTGCCAAAGGACGCATTTCGCCCAAAGCCAAGAACATCCTTAAGAGAAGACGCACCCCCAAGCATCACCCGAGTCTAATCGTATGGTTCCCCGCCCACGTCAAGATGGGCGACCAGGCATCCCCGAACCTCAGTGAGGTATCCCACTGCAGAGCGCGAGAGCTGACGGACCGCGCCCGGCCGGCCTCTCGGGAAGAGCCCCGAGCCGAACGAGACAGATTGACCGGATACAATGACATCACAAAGATGTACCAACAAGCCGCAACAATATTCCCACCACCACACAAAGACCTAAACAGGGCACAAGCAGTGGCCCTACAACAACTCCCGAACCCGTTCAACCTCAAACGGACATTTCCCGAAGTACACAAAGAAGACACATGCAAGATATGCAAACAGGACACAGCTACACTCAAACATATGCTACGGGAATGTAAGGCCCAACGCACCAGCGAGTGCAATATACTTCGAGACCCTATATCGCTGAGGTGGGCCACCGCTCTGCGCAGCTCCGACCTCGGCGGCCAACTCGGGGCCGTCCAGCAGGCCCGCGACGCGGCGCTGAGACAAGGTCTCGACGTCCCTGTCGTGGGAGATTTCAGCCCGGGTCGCCAAAAAACCTGCCGGACAATTTAACAAAATTATTACCAACCAAACAAGGCGTCTCCGCGGTGTCACTGTGGCACATACCCTCTGGCACATGCATATATACCCTATGGGGTGCGCTCGACTCTTTCGCATCCGCTGATGCTTTTCCTGCATGGCTCTCGCGTCTTCTAGAATCCGGCTACCTCGTTTTATGTTACTGAAAAGCAGAAGTGGAAACCCAGAAACAATGATGAACCAACACGACAACACAAACGCCGAATATCAACTGAAGGATCGCAGAGTGGCGAAAATCAAGGAAGCCGCAAAACTTGTCTGCGCATGCTCAAGGAAAGAGTGCGCCACCTACTCAATCACGGACACGTGCGGGCCCTCGCGAAACATAATTGTTTAGCCATGATAATTACTCCTTGTGCATGATAATGGGAGCCGGTCTTACGCGTGTGCTACCGCCGTTAATGATATACCATGCCTCAACCGTATGAAAGGCGCACTTCTTCGTCCTTAATGTCTGAACGCAAAACTACACTGTCTACAATTTTGTAGTGCACTTGGGTAGCACACACACGGAGGAGGGAGTCGGTGTCGTAGCTATGCAATAGGATCAGACACGGCGCGAGTTTTCCGATGCTAGCGCCACCTGAGAACAGACGTGCCAATATGGCTTATTGGTAACGATTTGACAACGATGAAGTTTAAAACACAGGAACAAAGGAAGACGAGACGGACAGCACGAGCGCTACCAAGAACTGTGAATGCTTATTGGAAATTATCCCCACAGCAGGACAACCCGTACATGCACCCAAGGTGCCCTGAAAGCAGCAAAAAGGAAAAGAAAAGAAAAAAAGCAGGCAAAAGAAATTGCATAAAACGCATTAACAATCTCGTTATGAAGACTGATAATCAGGCAGAATATATATACCAGTAACGGCGCACAGCTTCTATAGAAGGCATAAAAACAAACAGATGTGAATGATAAGCCAGCTTAACTATACCAAGCCATGAAACGCGTTTCATTGTTTAAATGTGCTTTTGAAGTCACGCTGACACACAGAGGGTCCACTATCTACTATTGCCGCCTCGTACAAGATTTCACGTTCTAGTTTTGTTTTTCCAAGGCCTACAATTTCCGCATTATTAAACCGTGGATAGCAGCTGCAACTTTTGCAGCGCAAAGCTATAGGTGTGAGCTTTCTCCTGATTTCACACACCGAAAGTGCTGCCGCAGCCTGTCGTTGAGGCACTCGCCCGTTTGTCCAAAGAAAGCTCGACTGCAATTTAAAGGAATTCGGTCCTTGACAAAAGTAGCACATGGTACATACTGACACTCGTGCTTCGACGCACAGTACACATTTTCTTTCTTGACTTTCCGTGAAACATCTGCACAGCTGTGTCAACTTGCATGATGCTGAAAACACAAGTCCTACTCCATGCTTCCCTGCGAATTTCCTTAGGTTAAAAAAATATAGGGCAGCACTCACCGACGAGTATCCAAGTATGCGAATAGCCTAACCGCGTCATGTATGAGGCCCGTGCCGGAGCTCCTTTCTCGCGCTTCTTTCTGGACAGGCTGAGCCTCCTGGCGGCGCCGCCATGAAGCCCGCGTACACCTAGTGGCACATACACAGTGACGCAAATTGGCGTCAAAGAGGTTAATTGAAGAGCAGCACATACCGGCCAGTGGCACAAACGCAAGTTGGAGTCAAAGTGCTTCATTGAAGAGCGACACATACCCAGTGGCCATACCACGCGAACAACCCACATTTTGACAGCACTACCTTCGATTTCGGCCCACACATTTAGACTGCAGCGCCTTTGAGAACAGCCCCATTTTTGGTAGAATAACTAGATAGCCGAAAGAAAAAATGGTGTGAGATTGCCAATAACGCTGTTCGCATTAATATATTTCCCCAACGGGCCCAAAAGGTTACTCTTATAAATTTGCTAATAGTCCATTATGAGTTTGGTAGCGCAAGACAAGACGAGGACAAAGAAGAAAAAGGGATGGTTACGTCGTGTTATATATGTCACGCAAGCAGGAGGTTGCGGACGGAGACAAACATGGTCGCCCGAACAATGCTTTTTTTTCTACGTCTTCGTCTCCTTTCAGCTACGGTCCATCTGTCCTGCGTTCGTAGCTGAAAGGGGATGCGGACGAAGAATAGAGGCGCGCGCGCGCGCGCACGCACGAACACACACACACACACACACACACACACACACACACACACACACACACACACACACACACACACACACACACACACACACACACGCACGCACGCACGCACGCACGCACGCACGCACGCGCACACACACACACACACACACACACGCACGCACACACGCACGCACGCACGCACGCACGCACGCACACTAGCTGCTGCGCCGAGGCGTCCGTCCTCTTCCTCATCAGCGGACAAGCGGCAGGAGCGATGTTCGAGCTCTTTTTCATTAAAACATATGTATATGTACACAAACATCCCTGCGAAATACGAACTGGCAGACGCCAAAGCGTGGTGCTCTTGGCAAAGGAATTATCGCTTTAAGATTTTTTATGTAGAAACGCAACTAACTTTGTACTAAAGTGCTAAAGTGCTAACTAATGTACTAAAGTGGATATATATAAAAGGTTATCATTTGAACAATGGTCAATATTTTCAAACAAAACATATGGTGCATAATTAGGAGTTCCTTTTCTAAACACCCGTAAATTTTGAAAAATATTCATTTGGAGTAACTTGAGAAAATTACAAATGTTTCTGACGTCCCGTATAATACTTACCATCCCCCCCTTAAAGGGAACCTACAAGACTTTCCTAAATGTGTAAAGGAACCCTCCCAGTCGACAGGTAATGTCCTCATGGACATTTTTAGACGTAATATTGCTCGTGTGTATGTGCCGCCAGGGAACCATTTAAATTACATACTTTAAAGCATATCTATTAAATATACGAACGCGATCATCATCTCTGACTTACGCATCCTGTAGACAAGTTCTTGAGCCCACGCTTTGAAATATACGTCGTCAAAACTTGAGCTTGATCCGCTTCATCAAGAAGAGTATGGATGCGGTCAGCGAACGGGGAAAGCCTGGTACCGACGCGCCGGAGCTGACAGTGGCTGTCAGAGGAATCAAGGAGGGCCAGAAGAGAAAAGAAGAAAAAATGACGCACATCACTCAAATTCAAAATTGCTTTTGCGGCGCGCCTTGAGGCTTTCAACGAGCATGAGGCGAAGTGATGGGCAACCTTGACTTGTTTACTAGGAGAATTCCACATGAAGCGTTTGTCAGGACTGTCAGCAATGCGTTATGTTAGGGCTCAGTGAGTCACAGTGAGAAAAGAGTGAAATAGAGTAACGTGTCTAAATGTTGACTCGAGGACTGTTTGGAGAAGTGGCTAAGCGGAAAGGGAAAATCAGGCTAAGTACGGCTCACTATGGAAGTTTCAAACTCGAAGCTCCATAGTGAGTTAGTGAGCTCGTGTGAGTTAGTGAGCTCGAGTTAGTGAGCCATAGTGAGCTCGTGCTCAGGTAAACTATATATATATATGAAACTAGCAAGCAGTAATTAGCTACCGATCAGAAATGGACAGCCATATTCCTGCGCATCTCCTATAGTTCAAGTATCTCCCAGCTGTTGAGCACGGACAGGGTAACAATCTCATGCATAGGTACTCACATAGATTTAAAATATAAAGATAGAGAAAGAGAGAGTGAGAGAGAAAGATGAAAGACGGGAAGCTTAACCGGACGCACGTCTGGCTTGCTAACACGCACTGGGGGAAGGGGACATTTAGATACGTACAGTAATAGAGGGCAGAGAAAGTGCACTAGTTGCGTGCCCACGTGAAAATGCGCAGCAAGTCTACCGTGTGTCCCAGCTAACGTTAGCCAAGCTGTTAAATGAAAAAAAGAAGTCAGGAACACGTTGCAAGATACCACTATAAAACCTACGGTGTCCGGTCGTCAAAAGTATGACTATCGACCACCGAAGGTCTTAAGATCGTATCTTGCAGCATGTCTTTTTTTTCACCTTTTTTTTCATTGAACAGCTTGGCTAACATTAGCTGGGACACCCTACATGAACGGTCGCAGGGACCTGCCAACTTAGGGTACAGCATCAATACTCTCGTTGCTTTCTGCGCTAGCAGCCCAAAGATCTTCGCCTCTGGAAATGGTCTTGAATCCAGCCGGTTAATTCTGTAAGAAAATGACGGCTCTGGACATCGTAACGGGAACAAAGGCACAGAAGGTGTTCAGTAGTTTATTTGCTTCAGCAATCACCAGACATTTCGTATCCCCCACACACTCCAATGGCTCGGGGTAGCATTTCAGAAGTCTTAGTCTTTCCACATAGGTCCAAAAGCTACCCCATAAGCAATGGGAGACGCCATAGTGGTGAACTCTAGCTTATTTATGGCCAACTCTAACCCTTTAACTTGCAGAGATCACCAAGGCGCTTTTCGTGTTTCGCTGCCATCTAAGTGTAACTTCCGCAACCGGTAACCAAACTCACGAGCGCGTACTAGCGATTTATTGATGGGGTAGCACAACACTTGTGCTATGTGAGACGCAGTAGTGGAATGCTCCAGAGAAAGAAAGCAAGAAAGGCATGGAGGTTAATCAAGGTTGCACCCGGTTGGCTATCCTACATGCTGGGAAGGGGAAAGGGGCAAATGAAGATAAGGCGGAAAGAAATAAGGAGAAGGAAGGCCACTGCACGCTCACCCGCAGATGAATGTTCATTCACGTGTATGCTACTCACAAGCGTTCATCTAGTCCGGTTGTCTTCAAGAAGCGCATCAGCGCTTTGGTGGCATTGGGCATATTATATAAAGGTCTACGGCCAAGGTCCCAGGATCTTAGCTTCCGAGAGCGGTCTGTCGTCTAAGGGGTTAAGACTCATACGCAGAGCATGTCGTTCAAACTCGTAGGTTGGACAGTGGCCCAGAATGTGCTCTACATTTTCATCACATTCACAATAGTGGCATGTGGAGTTGTTGGCCCTTCTGATGAGCAATGAATAAGCGTTCGTGAATGCAACGCCCAACCACAGGCGGCACACTTAAAGTTGTTTCACGACGGAGAACCCGGATGGCAGGCAAAGTCGCAAGTCAGGGTCCAGTAAATCCAATCGCTAGTTTGTGAAATTGAGCGAATTCCAATGTTGAAGTGTGATAATACGAGCAAATGAGCCAAATTACCGCACTGCGCCGGTTATTGGTATTGGCACGCACTGATTTTGCTAGAGTCGAGCGCTCCGCTTCATGTGCCTCGGCAGCCACTGAAATATAATGCCATGGCCGTTCTCAAAAGCTTGGTGGTGAGCATGTATAATTTCATACATAACGTGCTCATGAGAGCCATGACTCATGGCAAAGTGTAGTGTTTGTATGAGGTGGCTTTGGAGTTACAAAAAAATTGTCGATCGGTTAGGCTGTTGCCGAAGCACATAATTGACGGCACATTGAAGAGTCGCAAATTCTGCTGCTGTCAATGTCATGAATGAATGAAACATCTTTATTAGAAACGGGATAACTCTTTGGTCTACAAGGAACCGAGTGCAGAGAGGAGAATAAAATTTGACGATAGATGCCCGCCTCAGATGCAAACTCCCATAAGGAGAGCAGCGTGTCTCGGGCTCGATTGTCGTTTGGGGCGACCGTGTCTTCAAAGGAGATATCTGGTCTCGGGTATTTCTGCCGGAGATCTCTGTATCCGGAACAGTCCCATAACATGTGCCTATAGCGGTAGGAGGGGAGCCTGTTGCGCACGTGCTGCGTGCTACTGATTCGATGGCTTCTGCTTCTTTTGTGCTTTCGACGGCTGTGTTAGACTGGCGTCTTTTACGTGTCCGTTATTTAACGAGGACGTTTTCCGTCAGCGCGGCTCCGGTCCGGACCTCATATATTAGGACTTGAGCACCACATGACAGTCTCTGTGGGAGCGAATACTTGTTGATGGGAACTTGTGCCTTCAGAGCGCGGCCGCGTTCTTGTTTTGCCGCAGTAATTCGTTCTGTGGGGTTTGGGTCACCCGATTCAGGTGCGAGAGCCCTCACTCATCAACGCGCGGAAAGCTTCGTTTCCGATGCTGCCAGCGTGTCCCGGCACCCAGTTCATTCTCACATCTAGCCCATGCTGTGCTTGAAGCGTTAAGGTCGCCATCATTATGGAACAGGCGATCGCGGCCATTGTGGGATTCTTGCCGAGCCACTTGATCGCTTCTTTGCTGTCGATATAAATCACCACACATTCACCAGTTGACGCATCCCCACCTTGCGAGCCGCGCATAAGATCACGGACAGCGAGTTTGTCCGAGCTAGGTTCATTGTCATACTTGTGCATGTACCTGCAATTACCGTACGGTTCCTTCCGCTCCGAACATGTGCCCCTCGGAGGGCGGGGCACTCCTCAGGGCGCCGTCATCTCCCCAGCACTGTTTAACATCTGTATGATTGGTCTTTCTGAGAGCTTGGCGCGCGTCGAGGACGTCAAGCACACCATCTACGTCGATCACGTCACCATATGGTGCTCCGGCGGCTGCGAGGGCAGAGTCGAAGAAGCCATGCAGGAGGCGATCGACGTGATCGAGGAGTTTCTCCGCCCCACCGGACTTCGGTGCTCCCCCGCCAAGTCGGAGCTCCTTCTTTACAGAAAAGAGAAGGGAGGCAGACCCAAAGACTGGAAGCGAGTCTCCGAAAGCAGCATCAGATTGTGACGGGGGGGGGGGAGGGGATGATACCCAGGGTCGACGTTATTCGGGTCCTGGGCATGTTTGTCGAATTCAACGGCGGGAATGGGACTGCTCTCCGCAAGATCATCGCAAAAACGGACAACGCTTTCCGCCTCGTACGCAGAATCGCAAGTCGGCATCGAGGCATGAAAGAAAACAATCTTCTCAGGCTGATCAATGCCTTCGTACTCTGCCACCTCACGTACACGATTTATATGCACAACTGGCTCAGAGCGGAGCGAGACAAGCTCAACGTTCTCTCGGGCTACCCATCAGGACCCATACCGAGGATCTCTTGAAGCTGGGAGTGCATAACGCCGCCGAGGAGATTGCCGAAGCCCAAGAACGCGCGCAACTCAGTCGCCTGACCACTACAGCGGCAGGTAAACGCATCCTCGAAGAGCTGGGTTACCACCCTGCGGAATTCCCGATGGTCAGTACCCCGATCCCTAGGTGCATTCGAGACAAGTTCGTAGTGGCCTCTGTGCCCCGAAACGTTCATCCCGTCCACAACGAGCGCAGACGCAAGGCCAGAGCCGCAGCCATCCTCAAACAGATCAAGCAACGCGACATTACAGCAAGCTTCGTCGACGCCGCGGAATACAGTGACGGGAGGACCTTTGCCGTCGTTGTGGTCGACTCGAGCGGCAAGATTTCCAATAGCGCCTCGATTCGCACTTCAGAGCCCGGAGTAGCCGAGCAAGTCGCCATCGCCCTCGCCCTGCTAGACGGTCGTGGGTCCGAAATCTATAGTGATTCCAAAACGGCAGTTAGGGCTTTTCAGAAGGGTTGCATCGCCAAGGAAGCTGTTCGTCTTCTTAGCGGCTCGAGTCCATATGCTCTCAAAAACCATTCCATTCACTGGTTTCCCGCTCACGTAGGGTCGGTCGAGGGTGCTCCCCCGAACCTCATTGAGTCTGCTCACGAGGCTGCGCGTGACATCACCGACCGCGCTTCCTCTATAAGAAGCACTGACTCCCCTCCTCTCTACGGTCACAGGGACGCTCCCGCTACTCACAACCAGATTATTAAATATGTCTACATGTCCAGAAGGGTCTTTCAACCCCCTCACCCCAAGCTGGATAGAGCGCAAGCCGTTTCGCTTAGGCTTCTACAGACCAGCACATATCCGTGTCTGTCCGCTCTCCACGAGGCCTACCCCCGACGTGTATCACGACGACGCTTGCCCGTCCTGCGGCCAGACCTCCACTCTACCTCACATGTTCTGGGAGTGCGGGTCGACATACCCCAAGTTCATCAAGGAGGAGTGGGACTCGCTTGTGCGTAGCCCCGCTCTAGAAAAGCAAATCCTGGCCGTCCGGCGTGCCCGCAACCGGGCCGGTGGGCTAGACCTGCCGGTCCCGACGTGGGACTAGCCGGGTGCGCGACGAGTTCGCGTCCTCGCCGGACCAGCAATAAAGTTTATTCACTCACTCACTCACTCACTCACTCATATCACGGTCATTTTTACGTGTTGGGTTGAGGAGTCCCATGTTGCGTTGTGAACACGGCATTCTTGTTGGTATTTGTGCGAGAAGCCATTGCTCTACTCTCTGCATCATGACCTTGAGTACCTCACATTTTTGAAAGTGGTTTTGGAAGTTTCACGAGGACGTCTCGTCATGGTTCTAGAAGCCGAGGAAGAACCGGCGCATCAGGACGTGGTAGGTTGGCTGCGAGGCTAAGTAGTTCTCTCCCTGCCTCAGCATTTCGTCGGCGTAGTTCGTAACCTTTGTTGCGCGTTTCGATGATGTGTCTCCGTGGTGGCAGGTCCGAGTAATTATACAGTTCTTCAAATCGAGCATGCCTCGGCATCTTTAGCTCGCAGGCATTCAAGGTTGAGAAGTTCCTGCTGTTTGTGATGAGATTTGTTTAACGAGAAGCGCCCTGCTCCGCAACACGCTTTCGATATCGCCAGGCACAACGTCTTGATGGTCCGCACACGCGCCCCGCCGAAGCGGTTTTCCATACGGCAGATGAGGTGGAGCTGTTGACGCCACGTTGGCCTCAGATGTTGTATCCGTTCCTTTAGTCCACCATGTTCACTTTGTGGAATACCCAGGTATCTGAGCAATCACTCGGTTTGTCGCGAGATGGACTGAGCTGCCATTTTAAGGTTAAATTTCGCCCGTTCAAGGTCCGGGCTCCCACGGGGAGAAAACAGGTGTTCTCTTGAGAAGGCTGCCTGCCGATGGAGGGCAGGTAGTCATCAACGGTATCCAAGGCTCGCTGGATGGTGCGTCTAACTTCAGTGTTTAGCGTCGTTTCCTTGGTGTCCACCCAAAATTTAATGTCGTATGCGTAGAACGTTAGGCCAAGGCGTGGAATTTCCCTTAATTGTACCGCCAAGCCTCTCATCACGAGGTGGAAGAGGACCGATGACTGCATGTATCCTCACGGTACTCCCCTGGCATTAGAAAAGGACTTCGATTGTTTCGAGCAGCCGTTGCTCTCGAACGTGCGGCCTGACAGGGATGACCGCGCGGAATTTTGATCCGCGTGCTGGCCCCGGTATTCTCTAGAGCTTCCAGGGCCACCGAGTTTTTCACGGTATTAAATGCCTTCTTTAGGTCCACCGCCACCAGAACACCGGTAATACTGAGCCGGCCATAGCGCTCGCTTATCAAAAGCCAACGCCACAGAAGAAGGCTATTCGCGTGCGCAGGCTAACCGCGCTAATCGCGTGCGCGACCTGTTCGGACCAGATGAAAAAAATATTCACCGGCCAAGCACTCCTTACACATGGCTAGCAGCAAAGTTGAAACGTGCGGCCCCGGTGTTTATCACTGGCTTAATCCCGACGGTTCGTTAAACGACGGCTTGTTAGGCTGCCGGATCCTCGGTACGCAGTTGCTGCTTGCGCTCGGCTGCACGAGCCTGTTCTTGTGTCCGGGCTACAGCATCGGCACGGCGTAGGCGAGCTCGTTCCCGGTTCTGCTCGCGGCGTTGCTGATCGAAAGCTGCCTGCCCCTAAGTACTACGTATGACGCGTGGCCTACCCATTTCGGAGCCGGAGAGAAACTGCTGCGCGCGCGCTCGGCTGCGACGGAGAACAACGACGTCACTGCTGGCGCAGCTAATCCAACACTTACTATACAGCACAAGGCCTTTTCATTCCGATCCATGACGTCATGTTACCTGGCCCGACTGCCATATAATCTAATGGGGATGCTCCCGAGTAGGCAACAGTGATTTTGACGTCACCGCTTTTATCACGTCAACCTTGTCTAATGGAAATTTCGGGCCAGGTAGCTTGACATCGTGGATCGGAGTAAACAGGCCTTGTGCTATCTATGTGGTGGTGGCTAATCGCGCGCCTCTCTCTCTTTTTTTTCGCGCATGCGCATGGGGTTCCGGCAGAGGAGTTTTCGGCGTACAGGTGACCGACAGACGGACGTACAGACGAATCGGCTAGCCATATACAGATTTGCTGTAAAAAAAGAAAGCCGCAGTTCTCTTGTGCGGGGTGGTAAGTGAGCCTTGTCAGCACCATATGCTCGAGAAGCTAAAATGGCGTTGACGTCAGCGATATCTGTCGAAAGTTGGCAATGCTGTCAATGTCATAACATGCGAAAGCTTGAGCTGTATAGAGACGTAGCTCGATGGGGCGATCACAACTCCGGTAGACATGTTAGAACTGGTAAAACCGTCCGTGTAGATATGTGGACAGTCAAAATAGGACTCATTTCTGAGAAAAAGAGACAGCCGCTTCAAGGCTAGTGGTGACATGCATGCCTTCTTGGCAATTCCAGGATCTGAGACACACACTGAAGGTTTTCGGATATATCACAAAGCAGATGTTGGGCGCTTCGAAGGCTTGGAAACAGATGGTAGTGAGCCTCGGTGACGGGCCAGAACACCGGGAAATGTAGCCCGTGGCCTCTGCGCTGGCAAACGAGCTAAATGGTGCGATGGTATCCGTGAAAGACTTCACATGTGCGCTCTAAGGGTCTCAACAATGACGTGTGTGGTGACCAGGACCTCCTGTGCAACAGCAATCGTTGCAGCTGTCGGAGCATATCGTGGAAAGCCCAAACATGATCGAAGTGCTTGGGCTTGTACGTCCTTTAGTGCGTGAATGTTCATCTTGCATGTGTTGGATAAAGTTGGAAGACTGTAGCGCAGATATCGGAGAAAAAGCGCTCTGTATAACTGTAACATACCGCACGCAGATGGTTCGCATGAATAACATACTATGAAATTGAACAGATTATCAATGCACTTTTGCAGGTAATTGACATGAGGGCTCCAGATGAGATCACGATCGACAATAACGCCTAAAAATATGTGGGCCTTCCTGTAAGCAACTGACCGACCATTGGTGTACACTGGGTAGAGAGTCATCGGTTTGCGTGTAAATGCTACTATGCGCATTTTTCCGTAGAGACATTCAAGCCCTGCTTGTGAATGTATACCGATGTTAACATTGCCGCCTTCTGAATCATTGCGCGTACTTGAGGCCGTGCCGCGCCGGAAGCCCAGACACAGATATCATCAGCGTATATCAATATGTTATCCGTCTGTAGTAGAGATTCAGCGAACACAACAGACAGATTGAAAGGAGTAGAGCTCAAGACCCCGCCTTGTGGGACACCACAATTGGAAAAGTGTTTGGTTTTCGGGCCATCTTCAAGTAAACACGAACCTTGATTTCCTCAAGAGGTAACTGCAAAGCCAACAAAAGACGTTACCGCTAAATTCATCAACCTCAAGATCGTCAAGAATGGTTTCAGGAGTCACGTTGTCGTACGCAGCTTTTACATCTAGGAATAGCGCCACCGAGATAGACTTAATATATTTTTGCGGCTGTAGAGAGGTCACAAGATCAACGCTGTCGATCTGTGAGGTTGTCGATTGAGGAACGCCCACTTCGGAAGCTAGCCATAAGGCGTCAGGGTAGATTTGCTAACGTTCAGTGTACCAATCAAGGCAGGTTACTAACATTCTTTCCATTACTTTACCGACGCAACTGGCAGCTACAATCGGCTGGTATACGTCAGGTCCAGCGGATATTTTTCAGGCTTCGACAAAGGCACAAGGTGACGTACTTCCATTGCTCAGTAACTGTGCCGTCGTGCCAAAACTGTTTGAAGAGGTCCAGAAGAGAGTACTGTGTTATCGGACCCAAGTCACAGAAGGCGACATAAGTTATGCCATCGGGACCTGGCGATGACGAGCGCCTGCCCGCAGCCGGAGCTGCTTGCAGTTCTTCCATCGAAAACGATGCTTCCATACTCTTGTCTTGTGCAACAGGAACGCCGTGTGAAGCATCATGACATCCATGGCAGTTTGGACACTTCAGAGTAGTTGCTTGGCAGAATTCTGCCGGATGGGGTTTCTCAACGCGGGCAGGCTGGTATCGTTTGAAAAACGCCGCTCACATGGCGGCGTTTACAAAAACTTTACATACACTTGCAGCGTTGAAGAGGTCTTCGAATAAATGGTAGAACGGCATGACTAAAATGTCCCCACTATCCATAGATTATCTTCATCACCCGGAGGCTCATTAACGTGCACCCGAAGTAGAATACACGAGCGTTTTTACATTCCGCCATCCCCACAATGCGGCCTCCGCGATTCGGAATCGAAGCCGCCACCTCGTGTTCAGCAGTAAACATCACAGCCACTGCCTCACTGCGGTGAATTAGGACCTTTAACGCTATTTAGCATATATGTGGAGAAATTATCTCCGCAAATTTAACATAAAAGGTTCTAAAATTGCACCAACATGCACGATAATCAAATCTTCGTAATTAGCTTGACTTTAATGAGCGATTAAAGTGCTGACGGACCCACTGAACGAGATGGGACGAGAAGGTTTTTAACCGTCGTAAGTTACATTATAATCAAACCCAGGCAGTAGAAACAGTTACAGGTCAGGGAACAACGGACATAGACGAGATATGGCAAAAACGTTCGAGTCCTGCAGAGTCTCGCCATGTATTCGCGGCTCAATGAACGAAGCCCAGCCGTAGCTTCAGTTCGCGAGAGCGGAACTAAGACGCACTAGCAGCTGTCCTGAGCAGATCGGGTGGCATCGTCAACGCGGTCATTCCCATTGACACCACTGCGTCCCGGAAGCCATTGAAAGAGTACAAGTCATGTCATTTGTTGTGATGTCCACCATGCAGTAACATGGAGGGCCAGCTGGGCTAAGTAAGACGTGGAATCTCCTTCGATGTCTCTTAGACCCAGACAACACTAAGACAGTGCAGAGACAGAACCTCACCAAAAATCATACATGGGTACCCAGGGACCACCGGGGAAATATTAGACAAAATTCAAAATCGGTACAGTGGCATTACACACAGACATAGAAATGTCACATAGGTAAAGAGAACCCCACTTTAGATGAAGACATTACAGAGGCTGAATTGAGAACCGAAATTCTGCAGTTACGCACAAAATGGGTGCCCAGGACCAGATGGTATCACCAACAAAATTCTACGAAATTTGAAAATTAAACCGATCGCAGTCATCACTGAACTTATGGATAAGTGCTGGGCAGAGGGGTAAATACCGTAGCAGTGGAAAACAGCACACGTGGTGATGATACAGAAGCCTGGCAATAAACTCAAAATTGAAAGTCTCCGGCCTATTTCTTTAGCATGATGTGTCGGAAAGCTGTTGGAGCACCTCTTCCTTACGCGTCTCAAAAATTACACAGAGGACTGTGGTTGTACCCTCTCAATGATTGGCTTTAGACCGCACCTCTCGACGCAGGACGTCCTGCTGCAAATTAAGCATCAGATCCTCGACGCTAGAGGCCGGGGAACAGGGCTTGGTTATACTAGGAGAATGCCAGCAAACGTGAAAGCAGAAAAAATAGAGAAGCAGACATAGACAAAGCGACAGGAAGGTGGCTGGTCTAACAACTGAACTTCATCCATGAAAACGACATCCCCCAAGTCCGTATTGAACATGCGCAAGGCACAACATAAAAAAACACAGTCAACACCTTATCTATACACGTCTACACTGATCAAGAAATAAAAGCTCTTTCTTGGTAAGTAACACAGATGGCGCGCTTACGCACTTCTCAGGGCCAACTTTATAGATGCGATATGCTTTAATCAACTCTCTTTCCCACTTAGTCTTAGCCTTCCCCAAGATTGAAACGTCACTGAAGATGGGATTACAACCGCACTCCTTACAATGTAGCAGAAGATTACCTCCTGTCCCTGTGGGTGTTAGATTCGCATGCTGACGCATCCGATCATTCACACAGTGACCGGTTTGTCCTACGTAATCTCTACTACATTTCAAAGGAATGCTGTACACTACACATGTGTCGCACGAGCAGTACTTCGCGACATGCTTGGTATTGCACGTACTCTTTCGCGTACAGTGCTGCGAGGCCCTCATGTAAAGTTTTGCAAGCTTACAAGGCGCAGAACAAAGCAATCTGACGTCATTTCTTGCCGCAACCTCTTTCAATCTGTGTGAAATGCCATGTACATACGGCATAACCACCAAGTTCATTTTTATTTTGTCTCGCACTTCACGATCCCCTCTGTTTTTCATTTTCAAACGCTGGTACACAGATTCAGCCGCTGCAGTGATCAAAGTCTTTGGATAGCCTACCGCTAACAGTCTCCTTCGAGGGCTGCCAAATAAAAGACTAAGGGGCAGTCCGGTTGCTCAGCTCAGACCACCACGAGCAAGATTGGGCGACCCAGCTGGCCGAGAGAGCCGCCGAGATACAAGGCATCTCGGCCGTCTCCTAGGTGACGGGGGCAGAAGCGGCAGCGTCCGCCCCCCCCCCCCCCGTGTGTAACACAGGTCAAATAAAGTCTCCTCTCTCTCTCTCTCTCTCTCTCTCTCTCTATCTATCTATCTATCTATCTATCTATCTATCTATCTATCTATCTATCTATCTATCTATCTATCACTCTCTATATCTATCTATCTATCTATCTATCTATCTATCTATCTATCTATCTATCTATCTATCTATCTATCTATCTCAAATTGTCGTAGTGAGCCGTTCAGTGGATCGCGGCATATTGCACCTTGTATGTTGTCGGGGGATCTCTTAGAGTCAGAGAAAACAGTCCATATCACTCTAAGAAAAATGCCGGGGAAAGCGGGAGTAACTGGGCAGTTAGTCCTAAAAAGGGCGCTTTCGTCCCTCAAGGGTCTAACTGCATGAATGTGCGTGCCATGTGCTAATTTCAGAGAATAAGTGTTTAGTCCCTGGTCGGAAAGAGAGCAACGGCAGGACGAACGACAACAGTTACCCCCCATGCGCTCCGCTGTTCTCGTCCGTGTCGTGGATGGGGCGGCAAAAACGGTGTAGTCTATAAATCGTGAATAGTTTGAAGTTCGGGCATTGTCTATTGAACTACATGCAAAGCAGGAATTTGCCTCTTCCTGAGAAAACTGCGTGAAATTTAAAAGCTGGAATGGGGAGAGCCATGCCCTTGTGCGCACACCATAAGTGAGCGATACGCATTAAATGCGCAAGTCTTTGATAGACTGCTAGATTTTGCTGGTTAATAGTACCTAAGTTCCCTCCTTTCCAAAGAGATCACGAACTTAACTGAAGCGATGTGTAGCTCAAACGGGACACACTAAGCGACAGAGAAATCGTCCCTCTCTGTCGTCTTGGGTGCCCCGTTTGAGCTCACTACACGTGTACTTCGCGTAGTGCCTCAGTTTATATCACCCTAAGAATACTCAGGCAGATTTCTTTTCGCGCTAGCTTATGGTTGCAAGCACACTCAACGTTAGACTCTCCCCGCACAACATGCACAAAATGCCAAGTCACTTTTATACTGCCGCACCTGCGTTCCGAAGCTTCACCTGTCTCAATAACCTGTCCCGTCAACCGATCTGCCATGGTGCAGTGGTTAGAGTACCTGACTTGTGAGCGCGAGAACGTGAGTTCAAATCCTCGAAGGAGTATCGGCATGGGGAGTAACAGTTCATCCCCTCGCACTTACCCCCTAACGGGACGAATGGTTGTGGCAGATCAGTTCCTCCCCTAAAGGAGTAACCTCAACACCCCATTTCCTCCTTTTCTTCTTAAAGTGTAGTTGAAGTGGCTCCTGATGACAGAATTCAAGTGCAGCACGGAGTGCAGCAAATTATGCACCAGAACGCTATTTTTGTAGCTCATCTGTTTTCGCCTGATTTCTGTGTATATCATGGGGGAGTCGCCATGGTTTGTGGCACGGATGCACCTTGACGTCCCCACGCCTCTACTGGGGAGGGCGACTTCAGTGATGGCTGCGTCTAGAAAGCGCACTGGACTCCACAGCGACACCAATCGCGACGATACCAGTGTCTACTCTCTCAGAAGCGAGGACTTCTCCGATGACGACTTTCAGTTTCTGAAGAGCCGCAAGGCGAAACAAAGAAACACCAGGGTCTACCTGTCTTCAAGCACGTCGACTGTAGGACCAACTCGGAATACTTCCGTCAGTACCATTGCATCTGTACCGGAACTCGCACCGATAACCTGAGGCGACTCAACAGACAGTCTGCCTCGGAGCTCTTGAAGCAGTGACGCCAAATCAAGTCACGGACGTCAGAGTCAAAAAACGAAGAAATTTCTTTGCTGTTGACGTTGTACATGAGACTGCGCTGCGACCTTTGAGCAAACTTACGGAACTCGGCGGCATGAAGATCCGCATCAGCTAGTTGGCTGATGTTCTTAAGCAATTTTGGCAAACGTTGCATGTGGTCTCGTTGCGGAAAGGGATGTAGTACATACAAAATATAAGTACGTCGACACAGATGCAAGGAACAAGGTTGGAGGCGCTCCGCTTGAAACCGGCCTCGCCGCCATCGCTCCTGTGTTTGTGCCACAGGTAATCGTGGAGCTAACACGCTTCTAGCCTTATGGCGAACAAGTGTGTTACATGACGAAGCACCGTTGGTTTCGCTGCCGCTAGCAATAACATTCCCACGGAGCTTGCCAGCGAGAGCAGTTATGGGGCCGCGTATTCTCACTCCATTGCTTCTGAGGAGACGTTCACTTTTGCGTAACGTAACATTCAGCGCGGCATCTAGTTTAGACTTGTAGACGTTTAAGAAAAAGAAAGTTACCTATGTCAATTACTTTATTCGCAGATGTAATTTATTACAGTGACCAATTACTGTCCCACAAAAGTAGTCTAGCAATTACTAAATGTAATCGTTTACTTTTACCTAATTCTCCTCTTAACATTTAATAACATTTCACAAACATAGTATAAAGAACGAGCTGGCCTTGCTATTTCAGTGCGTTCTCTAGCCCACATTATCTTCGCTTTTCAGATTTTTCGTCGGTCACCTTGGTTTGTTTTATTAAGGACACCAGCACCAACAGCGGAATCTCGCTCGATGTGCGCGATGGACGGAAGGGCGGTCTCGTAACGTAGAACGAACACAATGCGCGCATAGTTGTGATTATTCAACGGCGCAATGCTCGCGTCTGGGCCTTCGGTGAAGCGCAGCGCTTCATGTTGCTAAGGTTCGGAGAAAGCGCGCTCCAAGTAGCTAGAGCCAATGAAAAGGGGAAAACATCTTCCTTATAGATGATTTCCTGGCATCAACGTCCGAAGTGGCCATTGCTGTCGAGCCATAGCACCGCCGGTTCAATTGGTCGGCCAACATCTGGTGGGGAGTTAAAATGAGGAAATAAATGCCGTGCGCCCGGGTTTGGCTGCTGGAACATGCGCATCTTCTATTAAGGCTGCTGCGTGGCAGGATTAGTTCCCGCCAAATTCAAGCGCTGAAAGCTGCGTCGCCTATTACAGCTTATCGTCAAGAAGGTAAATGGTTACAAGTAATTGCTTACTGAAAAAAAAAGTTTGCCGACTATTACGATACTCCCTAATGTGAAATTTGAGCACAGCTCCATACGTATTTTCATTTCGCGATATGTTGGCTGGGGCGGACAATCTGTCTAGTGTGGCGCGTTGCAAACGGAGAGAAGTGTGGCGCGACTTCCGCGTTAATCGGGAGATCGCGAATGGCAGTGCGTGGGTGACTCGTGGGCGCGATTCACAGCACCCGCCGCAGACAGACCTCCGCTCATGCAGCGCTTTGTTTTCATATATAGTATCGGTGGTGTCATCGGTGCACAGACAGCGCGCGCTACTGTGGCGCCATCTCGTAGCCCTCGTCGCCGAGGCCCTCGTCTTGCGCGGCACTACGCTTTCCTTCTCACACTTTCGTAATACCCTCTTCCTCCGCTTTCCTCTTCGCACTCTCTTGGCTATCGGCGTCTTTCATCCCCCGCTGCGCTCCGCGTTCGTTATTTCATCCTTCGCTGTGCTCGTTCGCTCGGTTACGCCGAGGGAGGACGCCAAGGGATGACGCCGACGCGATACGCAGGAATGGGGGCCTAAGAGCTGCGCTCTAAAAAACTAATTGAACTGCAGTGAACATTACTACGTAATAGGTAAGCGAACAGTTGAAAACTGCCGAAAATGCATTGATTACAAGTAATTAATTACACGTAATTCTTTACGAACAAGCTACAATTCGCAGATTGACATATGTATCACAAAGTAAAATATCAAAAAGGTAATTAGCGTAATTATGTTAATTATTCAATTAACGATTTTTATTTCTCGTAGAAGTAATGGCTGCCTCATCGAGTAATTTAGCTCAGCGGTTAGAATTGCGCTGTCTGCCACAGGCAACTCCTCCCTCGCTTTGCCCTCTTTCCAACCTTTATACAGTGAGCCTATTGGGGTCGTAGATTGGAACTACCAAGAAGAGAACAGAACGTAGAAGAAAGAAAGCTTGTTCAAGTTTAAAGTCTTTCGAAAACCCAGAAAGGAGCGCTCGAAAACTAAGAGTAGACGCGAGAAAACTTCGGGCGCTATCTTTTTCCTTTCAGTGGGCACAAATGCTCTTATCGAAGTCAACCGGACTCACACGCACAGCATCGCTATTATCCACTGCACTCAGACTGTTTCCCTTTTTTTTTTCTGCTTTTATGTGCGTATATTACGGGTCTTACATCTGCATAAAAAACAAGAAACAGCGCTTGCGAAATCTTCCTTCAAGTAAAGGAACAATCGAAGGGTCGTTTCAATGGACGGATAGAGGGTCCCTTATCGAAAGAAAAAAGAAACGCGCAAGCCGCCGTCCAATTGGCGTCATTCAGCGAGAACACCAGTTAGCATTGCTCCCACAGCGGTGTGCCACTCCGCAATGCCGGACCTATACTATATGCGCCCAGCCTGTCCGAAGAGGTGAACGACTCGGCGCGGCACCCCCACGTCGTCGGCGCCCCGGGGGGACACGAAGCGATAGATCGGCGCGTGTCCTATCGGCGGCGCCGTGAGCGAGTTCTCCCGCGGAGATAGCGGCCGCGACATGTATGGGACAGGGCGCGCGTGTTACGTGCTCAACGTGCCGACAGAAACAGAAACGTCGTGGGCCGGGTTCTGTGCGGAGAGGCGGAATAAGTCCAGAAACAAAGAAACGCCAACTCGTCCCAGACGAAGAAGAGACTATAGAATATAAACTTCCTCGGCGGCCTACGGGAGGCAGCGCATATAAAGAGGCACAATCTTTGATCCCGTCTCGACAAAGCCGCGACCCCAACTGGAAACAGTGTCATCGACGAGGAAAGAAGAAGCCCGCGCCGCCTCGAGTGGCATCGCGGGCCGGGTCCCGTCGTGTGGCTTGTGCACGCCGATTCCCTCGAGCTGGGATCGGCCGCAGATGAAGCGTGTGCTTAGCGGTTCCCCTCGAGGGTCACAGATCTGTGCGCGCGTGGCGCAGCCGGCGGCGTGCGTGCGTGCGTGCATATACTACACGCGCACACACACGTCGCCGACACGCGCTTCGCGTCCCTTCTCATTTCGGCCTCTCGCAATTCCACGTGGAGGGCGCATTTGGGACGACGAACTGCGCCGCGCATGATGCCGCCCGTCGATGACCCCGCGGGGGCTCGATGAACGCGCCGATTCGCACCCGCGCACTATAAATACCCCGCAAGTCGGTGACGAAAAAAAGATTACGCGATAGGGGGCCGAGCTGATCCCTCCTTAAAGAAACGAGTTATATGTGTATACGCCACGTTAACCACGTTTCGGACCAAGTTTGCGGTATTAAAGGAAATGGGCCACACGTTACTACCGCTCTGGCACTCCCGGCCATGTGCGCGCTCGCAATAATGCTTTACTAAGGCGGAAGCCTTATACCGTATGTCTCATTAGTCAGTCGACCTTCAGCGAAAACGCGTCGACGACACGAAAGGTACAAAAAGGCTACGAACCCTCGAACTTTGGTGGGAGCCTAACACACGATCTTTGGTGTTAATGAAGGCGACGTTAATTAATGCGCAGTTAATTCAGATAGAGTTAAGCCACTTGAACCCTCGCGCTTGGGTGGGAGTCGAACCCTAGACGTTTGGTGGGAGTCGAGCCCACCACCTTTGGTGGTAACTAAGGCGAAGTTAATTAAGGCACATCTAAATAATATATAGTTAATTAAGGCACTCGAGCCCATGACCATAGGTGGGAGTCGAACCCGCGACTTTTGGTGTTAATGAAGTCGAAGTTAATTAAGGTACAGTTAATTAGGATATAGTTAATTAGGCACTCGAACCCACGACCTTGGGTGGCAGTCGAACCCTTGACCATAGGAATTAAAAGGGATGACTAAGCGAAGTACACTAAGCGAATTAAGAGAATGAGTAAGTGAATTAAGAGGGTCCCCATTGCTAAGTAGACTAAGTGAATAAAGGTGGATGTGTACGTCACGTGTCCGTCTTTAATGCATCGGAACTTGGGCTTTCGCCTTCAAGTCGTCTTAGGGATAACATATATAAGAGACCCTGTGAACATTTTTATGTTTCGCAAAGTGTCATCGACATCTTACACAAATGTCCCTTGACTGCCTCCGCGAAAAAAAGTAATAATCCTGCGGCGAAAAACACTGGACCGATTGTAGGGATTCACCGACGAGCGTAATCGAGTCTTCACCATAAAACCGTGACAGATGACCTGATAGAACAAGTTAAGTGCGCAGAGCAAAGTATGACCTTGGAAGGGTTACATGGGCACGTAAGGAACATGCCGCGCACGTCGGACGATGTAGGCAATAAATAATTGGAGATTTTGACGAGAAACATCTTTCATGTCGGTGAGCATAGGGCGTAGCTTGCTAAAACGCATGTAACGAAAACATGTGATACTCATATCACTTATATCTTTGCAGCCGCAATACCCATGCGCCTTACTTAGTATCCTTGTGTAGAGGAAATTAGCAATTTACTCAATCGTGCATGAGTCATAGTGACTGGAAGGAAAGGTGAAAGCACTGCAGGGCAGCCGCAGTGCTCCCGCCTCCCCTTCTAGTCACTACGTACATGGGTCACATGCACAGATGGCGCCGTTGTCGCACCACGCATGATGTAATCCGAGCTAAATTTTAGCCTCTCACTCGGTGTTCAAAGAGGCATAGCCCGGTAGTACATTTGTCGATACGAGTGGTCGCGTTTGATAGGGCTTGCGCAGCCGTAGTAGTTATAATCCAGAAAACTCAAAACTATGGCCATAAGTAGTTATTATGCCTACATGTGCGCACTTTGTCGCAGAAATTCGACGGTTGCTTGTCGATGGCGTCTCCGCATTGTACATGCAGGCTCCATAAATGGCGTGGAGAGACCCGGGCAGTAAGACAGAGGGATGTCGATTCGCGTCCACTACCTTTGACGGCGGCGGGCCAACTATGAATAAAGAGCGAGCACGATGGGAAAACTAGACCGTAGGACCCCCACTAGCTGTATCGTATGTTAAGCACGTAAGTTTTGTAATGTGTGAATAATTGTCACTAGTGTACTTGGTTGCGTTATTTCTGTACCCTAGCACTCATACACCCTCAGCAGCCCACACAAGACGTTTCACGTACCCCACTGCGGCTGCGTGTCCCATACAGCCTACCCGATAACTTTTTTTTTTTGCAAATGTGCCATGGATGCGTTCACCAAGGCCAATTCCCTACCAGCACCAAAAGGTCAAAGGGAAATCAGTTGACTGCCCCTGTGTCAAATGTGAGCGTTGAAGTGCTAATTCAGTCACGTCGCCTATACCTGACATAAATAGGCTGCGGACCTGAGTGCTCCTTTCAGCTCCGAACTCATTTACTGCTACAGCAGCATTGTGTCACAGTAGAGACCGCCATCTGGTTTGCTGGCTTACGTGTTCCTCGAATAATGGAAAGAGTTATCCACAGCTAAAATCAGGTGGAGCAGCTGCGTGCGTAAGATCTATATGATGACTTTGTCAGTGCTAGTTTTATTTTAGCGCGATCAGTAGTTATATAACTGTATACTATTTGATTTTATTACTTATGTTACGACTTTTCACAGAAAAGTATTAGGTCTGAACTCGTAACAAGTCATTAATTCAACTTACAAACTAATGATTCTAGGTCTTTGTCAAAGTAGTCTCCTCGACTATCTAAGCACAGGAGCCAAAGTTTCAAGAGGTCAGTTGAGCAAGCAGAGAAAGCTTCATCCCGAATACCCTTTAGCACATTGATCATAGAACTATAACTCACTGCCACATCTTCATGAAGCTTTCCTTTCAGCGGCAGTATCACACGGAGAAACAAAAATAAATCACACGGTGACACGTCGGGTGATTACGAGGGCAGGTTTGAGGAAGGAATACGGTGTTTTAACAGAGATATTCCCGAACTAAAACAGCGGTGTGGGCTCTTGCGTTGTCGTTGCCCGCTATGTATGCCAGGCTAACCCCGCCTGCTGCAACACCACCACCGCCACCACCTTGTCGTGCCGCAAGAACCCCTGTCCAGATGATGACAAATCGGGACGGCGTCGTCGAATTGTTTCGCACAAATGTTTTAGCACATCGGTATAATGGTTTACTTTTGTCCTTTGGAGATTCATAGTGCACCAAGCCTGTAGCATAAAACTGCGATCAAAATTGTCTTTGTTGTCGATGGTTCTAGCGCCACTTGTTTAGAAAGCGGTAATCCGTGACCTCGTCTTTACGTGATTTGTCGCTTCGTTCTGGGGTCATTTGTTAGCGCGAACTTTCATCTCCGGCAATGATGCTTAATACCAATGTGAGATCGCTTCTGGCCTTTTCTTGAGCTCAGCGGGTTAACCTCCCTACCTTTCCTTCTCCACTTTTTTCTTCCTTCCATCTGGCCTTTTCCAAAAGTTCAGCAGCTACTGTTTGTCTGGTTTCTTTCTGTTCCTCTGTCAGTGCGTGAGGGATGAGTCTTGCATTTATTTTCAGTTTTTCTAAATCGTTAGGTAAAATCTTATGAGGGGTGACACACATCCCTGTTCAATCTCCGATGTAATATCATGCACACATTAACACGTATCCAGTAGCTGCCCCACGCGTTCCACATTTGCAGCGGCATGTGACGTTGACGGGAGGTCGACTCTGGGATCGTCTTGCAGCGAATGTCTGCCCCCCTGAAACGTGTGGGACCATTCAAGGACACGGTTTCTCGGTAATTCTTCGCCACCATATTCTAGCTCAATGATCTTCCACGTCTCACTAGGGGTATTCCCTAGCCTAACACCGGCCCTAATGTTAAAGCCTGCTCGGAATGTCTGTCAGTCACGTCGCTCATGTAACGCCCTACCAACAAGCCAAAGAGTTGGCTGGTAAACACAGCTCTGCCGCTTAGTGAGTTTACGTGGAAACCCTTTCGAGGCCATGTATACCCCTGAGCACATAAAAGTTACTCAATAACAGCCATTTCTTGAGATTCAATATCATAGAAAAAATAAATGAAAAATCAGTATTGGAACTTTTCTGGCAAAGACTATACTTTGGAACGACAATATCCCGACGAACAGCAGAAAAAAAAAGCGAACTTTTTCATGGCACATTTCGTTTGAAATGGGAGCTGTGTCCACAGCGCGCTAATCGGTATAGCCACACCCGAGTCGCGTAGCTGTTAGCCTGCATGTGTGCAGCAAAGCAGCCGAATCACTTCATTTTTTGTACTTGTTTTCCAGATGTATGCATTTCGGATGGGTGGTGAGGATGTTCATTTGGTAATCTGGCTCGGTACCGATGAATATCGCCACAGTGATTACGGTATTCTACAAGTTTGTTCACAGACAGCCTCGTAGGTGACATGGGTGGCATGGACGAAGGCATAATCAAAGCATTCATCCGACTCACTAATCATCGATTCACAACGGCATATTCCAGTGCTCGTCACATCATCAAAACATGATTCATTACATAATCATAATAAACGCTTTATGAGGGGACCTTTGGCCACCGTTCACCGAGTCATACGTAGGACGCCAAGCTCACCGTGGCCACATACATTTTATTTTTCCGATTGGTCTTTTCCACAAAATGTGGCGCATTGGTTTTTATTTCTAAACACTGTTCATTTACTTTCTGTTGGCTTACACCTGCTATTCCAGCTACGAAGGAGCGTGCTTATCTTTCAATTTCATTAAGTTTTATTTCGTTTCTTAAAGGGGGAAGTCAGAGTTTAAATAGGGGCGATAATGATGTAGGGGTATGTGCAATTGTAGGTGGCGTTTGACTGGAAACAACCTTTCTTTTTTTGTATATTTTGTTTCACGCGCTCCCGTGTTCTTTCAGTACCATTCAGAACTTTCGAATAATTTGAATAATGCACTAACATTTCTTCTCTCGAGATCGTCGGTGGCACTATACGAGGAAAAATTGCTCCCCCAAATTGCAGACCAGCTGCAAAAATTGCATAGCTAAGTCCTCGTTATAATTGCGTCCTTTGAAGAACTATCAGCAGACCTGTGCTCACAATCCATTTATTTGATGAAGAAGCTGAACATTGAACAATGTTTGTCCATTAAGTTGTAAGGCGCAGCTAACAAAATAAAGTCCCGTAAGCTGTCTAACGCCTACCTAATGCACAGCTGTCAAAACGAGGTACCGCAGAATGGCAGAGAAGAACAATCAGGCTAAAGTTGCCTCTATGCGGCAACGTAGAGATGCAAATTTTCTATGGTTTTGAGGGCGTGAAACAAAATCACGCAAGAAAAAATAAGCACACCCAACATACGTGTGGGAATCTACGTGAAGCGAAGCTCTCGTGAAGCGGTTAATTAAACGTCATAAGACTTCTCGTCCTGTGCACTACGTTCTGCGGTATATCTATTGATATGTGTCTGACCGGCGACATGGCAAGACGCGGAGACCCCTATCACGTGACCCACGTGACCAACGCGATGGCACAATTATCACCCTCCGAGATCCGCCCACCGTGTATTGCGCCTTCTTAGAGATTGGCCCCGTGCACAGGGTTATTGCAATGCCTGAAGGATAGGCCCAATTTACTGCGCTAGAAATCGACCGAACAGGCGCGCCGATAGTAGAATGATCGTAATAGCGCCCCTGAAGTAGCCTGTATCCCACACTTGAAGCCTTTGGCGCAACAATAAATCAACGATAGGACCGACAACTGCATACGCTGATGTCGGTCCATGCTAAAGACGCCGCGAAATCGAGGACGAGTGCTCTGTTCAGCGGCAGCTGGGCCTGACGGATGCTATACTAGCTCTTCCTTCGGGTGGTGGCAGCCACGCTCCGTCGCCCACTAATTAACATTTCTCACGCTAGCCTCGTACACCTTCGAGAAGTAGCGGCAGTGAGGCCAGGCCATGCACGCAAGGATGGTTCCTTTCGAAATTGGCGGCGCTCTACGTCCGGAAAACCGTCACGATTGGTTACGAGGAACGCTACAGTGCGAGACAGCGGATTAAATGCGAACCCCCGCGAGGTTCTTGGACCTATAGGTACGTCGTCGCTCCTGCATCGCGGTGCGGCATCGCCGCCGGTATGCAGAACTCGAGGCTTCGGGCTGCGAGCGCATTGTCGCCGCGCCAGCGGGCGCCTTTGTTACTTCCGCCAACAAGAAACGAACACTGATCGCGAGGACCTCTCGCAGGAGAGCTTAACAAGTCTGTTTGTTGGCAGCTCTACTTTCCAGAGGCAATCATCGTATTGATAAAAAAGAAAAGCAGGACACGATGACTGTCTATTATTTTCATTTATCCCTTCGCACGTCGGAAGTGAAGAGCCACTTATACGAAGCTTCACGGTTCACCCAGCTTCACCCTTTGCGTGAGCTTGTTACGTTCACGAAGAGCGGTCAGTGTTAATGCACCACTTCTCGGGCTTCGGGTATGGAGATACGTGACATGCGATATGTCATTTTCTTTTGCTTGTGTCTGAGGCAACGCCAACTGTACTCGTGAAATTGGCAAACACGTTTTCAGTATACGCGCATGATCTATAGGCCGCGGCAATGTTAATGTTAGAACGGCAATGTTAGAACATAGCCATAGCGAGCACTACATGATCATATATCGCCAACATGTCTATTAGGTGCGTTTTGTATAGAACTTTTAGATATCGGCATGCTGCGCAATACCGCTACTTGTGGCTGGGTAACTTAAAGAGAGACAAAGAGAGAGAGGAAAGGCAAGGAGGTTAATCTTCTGGTTTGCTACCCTGCACGTGAGCTGGGAAAGAAAGAAGGGAGGAGCAGAAGAGGTGAAAAAAATCAGGAACTGCTAAAGGCATTCACTGAATCCGGTAAATCGCAAAAAACAAGGACAACAATGCTTTAACAGCCTTCTGATAGGAAGTAGGTAGAACTTAAAGGGGCGCATATTACTTGCGGGGAAACTCACAATGTACACTAACCTAATGAACGCAATTCCGCTGATTAATTGTTCAGCTGAGCACTTTAGTACGCTTCGTGAAATTGCAGCATCGAAGTGAGTCAGTGCTCGGGACATGTTTATTTAACAGGAATCCCGCGACTGGTGCCATTTAGAGGCATTCGTCGTTAATGTTGCGGCGAAATACCTGTTGATGTCCCGCGTTTTGTTTCGATGATGTTGTATAGGATTTATTGGTGCAAAGGCCAGGTCTGGCCAAAGAGTGCCAAGCACGTGATGATAAGTTTTCGATGTAGCAATGAACTGTGAGGGGTAGATGTAACATGGCTGTATATGGGCCAAAAATTTAGTCACTGTAAAGTGCGTAAAATATATAAGCATTACAGTAATGGCAATGGCTGGAGATGTGCGTTATATCCATGTTTTTTTCCCCCCAAAAGCATGCACTGTGCGCTGCGCGCGTCAAAGCTGCGTTAAATTCCTGTGCTTATTGTGGTGGCATTAACTAGCGCTAATCTCTGAACTCCAGCTAAATGGACACACCATCAATCGCTTCAATTCCGCAAGTATAAAGACGTGCCGTGTAGTCATTAATTAAATAACCAGTTGTTGGGCTCTCAGTTAATAGGAGAGCGGCTCACTGCAACTTGTCCAAAACATAACGCAAGCCTCTCCCGTCGGAGGACTCTGCGGTCTGCCTCCATTATAGTACATATTTTCTCTCTCTTCAAATTATGCAGCCCAAGTGCCGGAATCACGCTAGCTGGAAAGCCAATGCTTGAGACTGAAAAGTCTAGGTCTCCGACACAAGCGCTGCAACCGCATGGTGTTTTGGTGGGGCAAATTCAACGGCGTAACGAGCGAGATCTATCCGGCTTCAGGTGTATGCTCCAGCAGGTGAAAAAGGTACATGGTTTACAACACAGTGCCAATCGTGACATAGAAAGGCATCAAATCTTCTCTCTCGCACGTGTCGCACGTGTGCACGCAAGGTGAACAGTTGTTCGGTTCGTCAGCAATCGAGGGAGATTCGCGTTTTGTGTTTACCTCGCGTACTTTCTCTGCAAGCTCAGGGACTTCGGCGTTCGCTCGCCTTGGCCGGCAAGGTGGAACACTGACAGAGAAGAGCCACAACGCATTGCGAGCAGCAGAGGAGAGAAAACAGAGCTCACCAAGCGGGGCAACCACGACAAAACCTCGCGTGTCTCTGCGCGTGTCATTAGGAGCGAACAAAGCAGCCAGCGGAACAGTGCGCCAGCGGACCAAGCACGGAACAGAGCACGCTGTCCAGTCGCCAGAATGTCGCGAAGGAACCCCGTGCAGTGCCGGCGAGGCGACAGTACGCGACGCGCACTCTGCGAGGCAGCCGACCCTGCGATCCCTTCTCCAAGACGCCGCACTTGGATGCTCGCCGAGACCGCGCGAGTGGAGGCAGCTGAGTGCAAGGTTCTCCGTGGCGTCTCATTGCAAACGTAATTACCACGCGCAGAGCCCCATTGTGCGGTCAGCGAAGCGCAACCACCGCGCAGAGAGTGTCTTCACTGAGCACGCCGCTTGTCCCGTCGCGCCGAGAAGCGTGAGTCCCGAGGATGCTTCGCTAATGAATGAAGCGCGTGCGCTGCGCTCCAAGGGTGAGGCCGCGACACCCACGGATGGGCGGGCGGGCTCGACGTGTCTTGACAGCCGAGTGACCCACTTGAAGGCTGGCGGCGCACTATTAGCGGACGAGACGAGCGCCGACGTGGCGACCACCCGCCGGTTGACACGCGCTCTTCTGGAGGTCGCGTCGCGTTCGCGCTTCTCACGGGGAGTGCAAAGGCCAATGCCACCACCCAGCGGTGTTACAGAGAAAGTGGTCCAAACCCCTTCACGCGCTTCTTGGAATACTCCAGCACCCTGTGCGCCTGTCAGCACGTTTGCTAACGAGGCGGACACATTTGCCCTTTGCCCCAGTGTGTAGATTTATAGCCAACTCGCGGACACTCTTGTGGCTAGCATCCCCACCTTCGCTCTTTGATTATCACTTTTCTGCATATGAAAACCTTTTGAATTTCTGAAATCGCATACCAGTTTTTACGACTATACCTAGCTACAGTGGTAACGTTGTTAGGCGATAGAAAAGTTCAAGCAATCCATTGCTGATACAACATAAATTATGGGAGCGTTGAAAGGATCATCGCAAGTCCGTCTGCCTTCTAGCGATGGGAACACAAATAAATGTGGTTTTCTGGACAACAGGGGCGCAGAAGATAATGGCCCTAAAAAATGCGGCCAAACATATTGAGGAAAACGGCGCCACCGAGATGATAAGCTGACGTTTAAAATGAATGAGAGCTAAACTGGCCTCCTCTAAGGAATCATAAACCTGCGATATTTCGTTCACATACCAAACTGGTGGTTCTTAGAAGTGGTCAATGTCGAGATTACATCGACATGCTTTGGATTCAAGGTTCGCTCGCTTCCCGAGCTCTCTGGCTAGCTTGATTAGGCCGTCGACGACCACAAAACCACCTGTAGTACAAAGTTTGCTGTCCGAGCTGCCCACGTATGCAAACATGTATGACCGGCCTCTTATTTACACACACTCCTCCTTGGTCCTCTCGCAGCTGATTCGCGGTGACAGCGCGAGGAATTTGCGCGCTGGCCCGAGCGCTTGGCCGAACGGATCAGGCGGCCTGAGAGGCGCACGCGGAGTTCAGCGCACCCGACTGACGGGCGAGCCTCCACCGCTGACGGACAAGGTCGGCGGGCCGGGCGCTAAGAGCGGCTGCAGGCCAGCGCCGCGCGCGCACGTTGTCAGCCAAGGGCGCTGCATCACCGCTAACGCCGCATCCTGTGGCTGCCGGCTTGCGCGATCGGGTTCCCCGTTGCCCCCCCCCCCCCCCCCACCGGCCGAAAACGGGCCGACACGTTTTCTGGAACTGCTATCAAGCTAGCGCAAGACAAACAAGAATGCCGCGAAGCAAGACGCCGTGGAAACAAGTCGCGCCGTCCAGTATCCATTTAAAGCAGCAGCTGCCCCGAGGGGGTTCGGCGCTCAGTAGGTCAGCGGCACAGCAGCGCCGAGGAGGAAGGCTCGCCCTCGCGCAGCGGCGAGGAGGACAACGCTCGCTTGGCCGCCGGAGCTTCTCCGCGGCCTTCATTGACGCCGCCGGCACGGACCATGCGGCCACGATGATCCTGCAGAGGAATGTGTTCAGGCTCGAGCTTCTCGCTCGGGTGCCAGCGGCAGCCAAGGCGCCGTCGGACGATGACTGCCTCCACTTGGCCAAGAAGGCGGCCCGCAGCATCGACGAAGGGCCGCTTTTCCTGCTGCTCGTGGACGGCGCCAAGGTGAAATCCAAGAGTGAGCAGGGGGCACAGGTCAGGAATCACGGCACGCTGCTCACTTGCCTGTTCGACCCCGAGGAGCCCCGCGTCGTCACGACCATCTTCCTTCTGGACGACGACGGCAGCGGCGACAGAAAGAAGGAAGTGGCCGTGTGGCGCGCTGCCACCGAAGAAGAGGCACGGGCGCTGTGCAACTTCAAGGACCCTTTGCCCGAAAACGAGTCGCTCAGCAGCTCGCCCAGCGACACCCTGTCGTCCCTAAATTCCCTGTCTTCGACAGGCTCCTCGGACAGCCTCAAGACGAGCTCCAGCCGCCAAGTGCTCGTGGCCGCGAGCCGGAGCGCGTCCCGCGACAGGCGAGCCGATTCCCGGCAGCGAGAGGCGCCCAAGGTGCTGCCGCCGCCTCCCGGCGAACAGGAACGCTCGGGCCGCAAGTCCGACAGCTCGAGAAAGGAGTCTTCGCGAAAACTGCCTCACCTGTGGACTGCAGCGGCAAATTCCCTGAAACGCGCCCCCCAGATCCTCGTCCGCCCGGCCGGAAACCAGACCCTCCAGCCGGGTCCTTCGTCCTGGACGCGATGGTCGCCACCGCGCGTGCCGGTCATGTGCTTCACGCCCTTCGGTCGCCCTCTGGTCAACCAAGATGGCAGGGGATACCACCCTAACATGCCCACTCAGCTGCCACACCACGCCAAGGGAAACTCGAGGAACGCGGCCACTGCGCTGCATTCACCTCAACGCTCGATGCTTCGCTCGGGCTCCTTGAGCAGCCAGGAGTCGGGCGGTTCTGATAACGAAGGCCATCACCAAGCTACCGAATTTGACCACCACTCGAGGCACCGTTCCAAGAAGGTGGTTACGTTCAACTACATGACCAAAGTGCAGTTCATGTAGAGGCCCATGTGCGTGACTGTGCAAAATGTGTGCGAGTTTGTAAAGGCGCCAAATCTGGTGAAGAACTGCGGTTCCATCTTCGGTGGCTCCGGCACACCTCTTCAGTGCACTTGCTTAAGCTGCGGCAGATTGGCATCGCGCCACTGATGCTGTAGCGGTGTGCGGAGACGCGGCCGTGCATCGGCTACCCAGCGGCCAGCGTGTTCGCCCAACACTTCAAGCCCCGCCAGCTGCGTGGACCCGACCGACGGATTCTCCAAATCTTCCACGGACAGTTTGGAAGATTACGGAAGAAGCAGGATTTCTTCGGCCAAGTTACGCAGACTGTCGTGCATTGATACGCGAGCAGATATTCAAGATCGTGGATACTGACATCTAACGGTAGACGTTCATCTGGTTTTTTGCGCTTGGATAGCACGAAACGTAGCTTCGGAAATGACGCACTGGACCGCAGTGGCCTACGCAGGACGGCGCAGTACAGTGCGAAACCTAGTAAGTCTCCCCATCTTTTACAATTGCATCAGACTAGCTTCCGTAGTCAACGCGTGTAAGAAGAATGGCAAAGAAGTTGCTATTGTTCTTGCAGGTGGTGACGAGGTAGAATTATTACTTGCACTGCTGTTTACCGTGCAAACATATGGAAATAATTGGATGAGGTGATAACAGCAACGCCCTACACCCCTTTCAGTCAAGGCACGCTGACAATGCTCAGAAGCGTGTGCGGTTGCGTTTCTGTCATATAGTCCGCAAAGGTCCTGCGTACGCCACGTTAAAGTGCGTATGAAGTGACAGTGCACATTCCATCCATCTTTCATTTCTTTTTTACTTTCAGGGGCACATACGCGCTAAGCTCTTTTACGCCCAATGATGGCAGTGTCATCCCATGACGAAAACCTTGCCGCTTCACTGACAACTTGCCTTAGAGGGGCGGAAATTACAGTGGTTGAAGACATGTGAAATGCGCAGCCCGTTGCTCACCAATTCGTGAGGTGCGGTGCGTTTTCACTTGGCATCATAATTCACTCGTTGCACAGAGCCAATAAGATGGCTTGCACTGGCCCGATTATAATTCCTGTGCAACATTTTGTGACGTGAATTTGTTTATAGGAGTGTTATAGGCGTGGGACCACGCTGCGAAAAAGTAGTCTAGTGCGTATTGCGCCCCGCGTTCCCCAATGTCATCAAGCTTAGAAAATACGCAACAGTATAGGTCACCTCTCTTCCTCCTTGTACATACGTCAGTTCTGCCTCCCAGTTGGCCGCCCCAAGCCACGTTCGATCCTATATGGTGTCAGTATAGGAGCTAGAAAACGTCCAAGTGAGTGCTGATCTATCGAAAATTCAGTGCGCCTTGACGTCGTCTGTAGGCGTCGCAGTGAACGTGACGTGTTACCGAAGCAAAAAAAAAAAATGACTGTGGTCACTCTAAGCATCGCGTCATTTCACCTTGTATAAAAACTGTAGCTAAAGGTATTCAATAAAGTTTATCGCTTCGAGAGACTGACCTCTTTATTTCGGTCCCTGCGCGCATGGACGCACGGACAGAATTGGAGTTTGAATCGAGGCATGCAACGCGCGCCTCATCTTTAGCCAGGTGATGTTGTGCACCCAACGTCATGTGCACACTGTTTTTGACATCGGTGGCAACTGTGCATGGATTAACAGGCGTAAAAAAGCGCGTGTATTAAGCCCAGCACTTGCACGCCCGTGCTGCCTGTGATGACTCTCTTACCTGCCGTGGCAAAGCCACTCGAGCCTCCTTGATTCATGACGCCGAAATGCGTTTCGTTTACCTTTTGGTTTTCCTTCGGACATTGACGAACTTGACGTGCACTTGCGTACCAAGTGTAAATAGCATACCATGTTGTTCGAACACACGTAACCTCTAGTGTGGGCGTGTTCAGGCGGTGCACACAGCTGCTCCCGAGCGCAGCCTACAACCAAACCAACGCTATGGCTAGAACGTTATGCCACAGTCGCCTGTGGTATTCAGCATCTTTCGTGGTAGTTCAGAGTGGCTTTCGCGAAGACGTACACTACTTTGATTGGAATGACCGACAGTGCTGCATGCGACGTCTGTGGCGTGGAAGAGAACATCGAACATTTATTGTGCAATTGTCATCGATTTCAGTCGAAAAGACAAACATTATATATCGCATTGCGACGACTGGACGATCGGCCGTTGTCTGTGCAGGTGCTACTTGAAGACCGTCCCCATCGCTCGTCGGCCCACAAAGCTATTAAGGCACTTTTGTCGTTCTTGAGGGCGACTGGCCTATGTGAACGTCTTTGACTCAAGGCTAAACCCCATGAGCGCGATTTTGTGCGCGACAGCGACGAGCGACGGCTTCGAGCGACGGATCGAGCCGTCGCGTGAACAGATCGCTTGGTCTTGTCGCGCGATCGCTCAGTTCTGCAAATCTAGAATTCGTCGCTCGTCACCCGGAAGTGCTATGACCGACTAGCCTATAGCGCGAAGCCGGAACTGGATGTACATAACTCAAGTGCTTCCGATTGTCGCACGGAACGAGCAAACGATTGAATCTTTATACGTGCAAGGATAAGAACCTACTGTAAGACTTTCAGAAATATTTTATGCTGCTTTTTACACTAAAACACATCAACTTAAGTTAATAAAGCACGCATCACGCTAGTTTCGGCGCCTGTATTGCTGCCCTCATATCGGCAACACTGGGAAGACGTCGCTTGAAGTCATCGCTCACATGAGGCGCGACTTGTAGGCGACGAGCGAACGCGACAGCCATCTCCATCGCGTCGCTTGTCGCTGTCGTGCGCAAGATCGCTTGCATGGAGTTTATACTTCACTCAGGCCCTCCGCGTGCGTGCGCGAGCTCACCGCGGCTTTCCTCCCCCCTCCCCTCCCTCTCTCTTATCTTTCTATTCCCTCTTTACCATCCCCCAGAGTAGCCAACAAGACGCATTTCTGGTTAACATCCCTGCCTTTCCTCTTTATTGCCTCCTCCTCCTTCGTGGTAGTTAACAGCCACAAACTTCACTTTAATAGATTCCCGGCGTTGCGAAGTACGACTCAAGCGTTTTCAGAGACAAGAACGCGCCTATGGTACGCTACAGAAATATTAAAGTGGCAGAGTGTTCGGAAGAAGGTGAAGAAAGAACGTTATGCGTGAATGCTTATAACAAGAGCTAACCTGCGCACAAATAATGACGAGATGGTTTAAGCAAGGCAAGGAGCTAGACTTGACAGTATCGGACAAAGATGTAACCGCAGTGTTAATCACACGTTTGTAGGCAGTTGCAGCGATGTCGTGACACAACACGGCATATTCGCATGCTACTTTAACATGGCCGTGCGTCTCATAGCCTTCTACCGCGAACGCGTCGAGAACGCAACGCAGCTATCGCTATACCAGAACACTGGTGGCCAGACGGCAGACTAGGTCTGAACTGCCGATAGCTGCATGTATTACAAGTGTGTCCAGTTCAGAGTGCCTAAAAGTGCGCATGAAAGCGACACGGCGTACGTGCCTGGCAATCTTGGGCTTTCGCAGCCGATATCTACTGTTTTCCTCCTGAGGAGTAACTCACACAAAATACAGTCCTCTGCGTGAAGTTTTTCTTGATTTCCTTACTGAATGTGCGCAGCGCTTTCTGTCTTGCTTGTGGCGTAGCCACTTGCTCCTCGGCAAGCTGTGATGCAAAGACGCCAGTGAGACATCAATTTCACAAGCATGGCAAGGAACCTATATATATGCGTGCATAGTAGCAGCAATTAAATCTGGTATGAAGTAACCAAGCTGTCTTCCTTTGCGACGCTGTTTTACAGACGAGTGTGACGTTTTGCTAAGTGCTTTATTAAACCGCGATCCCGAGGTGTCACTCGCGGTAAACACTCATATAGTCCTGCCCATCCGTAGTCTCCGCTCATTGTTGCAATCAGAAACAGCAGGATGCACGTTGCTAACATGAGGGCTAAGCAAAATTACAGTAAAAATATTATTGTCGTTATAACTTACTGCCTCCCATCGTCATCACGTGACTGTACATGCACGCAGTAGATTCCCCTGCGCCATTGTCGATTTGGAAGTAATATCTTCTCTTTTCTGTCAAACACAGTGAGCAAATCTGCGATTCTTTTTTCTTTCCTTTTCCCCCCTTTTTTTTTCATAGAAGCGTAGAACGTGAGTGTATATTGCGAGCCTCACCTCGGAGCTTACAATTCGCTTGCATGCACATTTCGAATAATGCAGCCATGTTGAAGTTAGAAAGCCACGAGAGGTTAGGAAGCCGCCCACTGCTGCCGCGAATGCGAAAGCAGCTTTGCGCTTGCGGAATATGATACAATTACCTAGTGCATTTCCAACGTTATGTACAGCGTTCAGGTCAACGTTTGAGCGGACGCCGATCCATAAGTGGACTGCTGAGTAACACGCTGTACAGTCTCCGCGAAGGAAGGCGCCAAACATCGAGGCACTCTGCAGGCACTTCCACTTGCATCGCATTTTCGCGGTATCGCCTGATGACGTCATTATTACGGCCGGCAGCTTGTCTTATAGCGGCATTCTCTTATCGTATACGACGAATATCAAAACATCGCAGAAGGAAGAAAAGGAGGCTCAACGCTGCCTGGAGCAAAGAGCGTTTATCCCCCTTTTTATCGTTCCATATCTGGAAAGACGATCGGCTGACCGGTCATTTTGTCTACGTGCAGGAGATAGCTGGGTGCGTGCACAATACAACGAGGACAAGGAAGTTTAATGGTATATGCCAGCGGGCGCTCTAAAGATAAAAGAAGGAAAGAAAAAAATCACTCTAAACGAGACAGAGCAAACAACATTTAGAGGAAAAGGGCTGTAGTTTCCGTCCCGTTCGCACGCACGCAACAAAAGAAGACAAACTTAGAACGATTTTCCACGGCCAGAATTGATCGCAATGTTAAAATAAAGAGAACAAACGCTAACGCGCTAATAATAATAATAATATTTGGGGTTTTACGTGCCAAAACCACTTTCTGATTATGAGGCACGCCGTAGTGGAGGACTCCGGAAATTTTGACCACCTGGGGTTCTTTAACGTGCACCTAAATCTAAGCACACGGGTGTTTTCGCATTTCGCCCCCATCGAAATGCGGCCGCCGTGGCCGGGATTCGATCCCGCGACCTCGTGCTCAGCAGCCTAACACCATAGCCACTGAGCAACCACGGCGGGTACTAACGCGCTATGCATGTGAAATAGATATATACGGCTAATGTTATAAAATTTGAGCACAACCGTTGTTGAAGTGATCTTGCACATAAATTATTCTCTACACAACCCCACTAAATCCCTTTTATTGACACGTAGCTTATCAAAACATTATAGCACAAATGATTGATAAAAAAGCTTCTTCAGCTGGAATTCTGCAAACAGAATATCGCGACGCCCTAAAAAAGTAACTTGCAATGTGAACATTCCAAGTTTTGATAAATATACAAAACTAAACACTTGAACACAGGCGTCACATGGTAACCGGCAGTGAAAAGTCATATGCTTATTGTCGTTGGAAGCCATGCGCACACGTGACAATTTCATGCGTCGAATTAGCTGACAGGCATGAACAATTTGCAATGACTGCACTCACCAGCAAGTGCAGAACTCCAGGACGCATGATTGTTTCTGGAGCCACACCGTACTCGTACGTCCATTCCTTGTCCATATAGGCACTACATTTGCAGTAATGATCACGCGACCGCACCAGCCTTCCAACAAGCCGTCGTTCTCTGTCTCCACAAAAACTTCGAGGCGCGATGACCCACCTGACTAAGGAAAACAATTTCATACTTCTCAGTCAGCTGCTATTAATCCTAAAACAGTGGGCTGCAATGTCACCTCTGCTTTTTGTGCCATAACATTACAGTCGGTCTGAGCTCGATAGGGTTACGCACCTATCGTAGCTGGAAATTGTGATCTCGGCTGAGATAAACAAATAGAAAAATCTCTATTAATTTTTACTTGCCATGATGCTTCGTGATTTCTTTAAGGAGTAGGAACATGCATGTCATGATGAAAAGCGCATTCTATGAGAAAATGTAGCAAGGACATGGGGTTTAACCAAGCAAAGGTATGATTGTCTAACGTGTACCTTAGAAAACGGTAGACAACTCACCGTATAGCCACGTCAGCGCACTGCCGTGATTCCGCCTGAAATGCATTCCCCAAGGTTAGCGCTTAAAACATGCCGAGACCGCCGGTGCATATTAACTTATACGCTGCAAAATTTTATTAAAGTTCGTGTGTCAACGCACTTTCGTCATAGCACCGTGGTTTATTCAAGTTCGCCCGCCTGTCTCTTCTCGTTAACCGCCTCCGATTTCCTTTCTGTTTATACATATACTTAGTGAACAAAAAAACTGTCCTTGTCGAAGGCATCAAAGCCGCTCAGGAATGAATGACATGTCACCGGGCCCTGTTACATTCTCCAGTAGCACATACTGGACCTCCGAAGCTCAGAAAAGTCATGAGAACTGTATACTTCCCGATCTCCGGAAACCTTGGAGATCGGGAAATCTCAAAGGATTTCAATATGCGGTTCAACGACAGGTCATGTCAGAACGCGCAGTGGCGTTGAAACTTTAGCCAAGGGCTCGTGCGGGCTCGCACTCGGCGTCCGGATTGAGGGTTGGCCTCTCTTCACCTCTGCACTCATTGTTTATCTGCAGTGGTTCCCTCATCACATGTAGGCCCGGTCTGGGATTTGGGGTCCATGAATGCTCTGTGTCGTCAAGATCAAAATTGAGACACATGCTTAGAAAACTACTTGCACCCGACTGCAGGAATTTTGGGAGCATGGCAGTCGCGAATGTTTCACTTTCGTGGTTTCGTACTTAAGAGTTCGCGGGTGCTCTGTTGACTTCGCACGGTGACGTACAGAGGGTGTTTCAGCGAACACTTTCAAAAGATTTTAAAATTGCTTGTGGCAGCTGGTGTACTCACAGAGGTGGACATTACTTGCACGATAAATTGAATTGCATAAGCGAATAACTAATAAAAGATTCACTAACTAATATTTTAGCTAATTACCTTATGCACATATTGCAGTTGACAAATTCTAGCGGATGAGGCAACAAGGCTTATCCAATTGAAAATAGTTGTGTGAATGACAGCATTACGAGATATGCGCCGTCAGTCTTGCCGCAAGTATGCACTGTGGTTCCACTTACTTTCTTAACAAAGCGTCGTTTTATGCATTGAAGCACAACAGTAACTGGAACGACTACGCATTTCTCGGTAAAGTTCTGAAATTAATATTTCGAAACTGGTGTCATGCTAAGAATTCGTGCCTAGTGGATCCACCTTGCGAACTCCCGGCTAGAATTTGTGAATTATCATACGTCCAATAATATAATTAGTTAAAAACTTGATTAGAGACTTTTTGTTAATTAGTCGATTGTTCATTTAATTTTTTTGTGGAAGTAAATGTGCGCCTCTTCGAGTTGACCAGCTCATGGACTATAATTCTGCTGTCTGCCACAGGCAATTTTTTTTTTTTAATTTCGAATGTGTTCGCTGAAACACCCGGTGTACCCTTCAATTCTATGGTGCACGGATGCGATGAATGCAGCAAAATTTCGATGTTTCTTTTTTTTTTTTTTCGCAGACTTCA